>NC_046154.1:243495042-243795042 GCF_011064425.1 Rattus rattus
AATGAACTGAAGAGCTTGAAGGGGCTTGAGACCATATGTACAACAACAATGCCGAGCAACCAGAGCTTCCAGGGACTAAGCTACTACCTAAAGACTCTACATGGACTGACCCTGGACTCTGACCTCATAGGTAGCAATGAATATCCTAGTAAGAGCACCAGTGGAAGGGGAAGCCCTGGGTCCTGCTAAGACTGAAACCCCAGTGAACGTGATTGTTGAGGGGAGGGCGGTAATGGGAGGAGGATGGGGAGGATTTAGAAGGGGAGGGGGAGGGGTTAGGGGGAATGTTGGCCAGGAAACCTGGAAAGGGAATAACAATCGAAATGTAAATAAGAAATGCTCAAGTTAATAAAGAATAAAAGAAAAAAAAAAAACTTGGTTCCTTTCTGATGGACTGTGGTAGGCAGTGGCTAAACATTTAGAAGGTTGGGTAGGCCTTGCTAGAAAAAACAGTGAATCAGAGACATTGGGCCTAGAAGTTTGATAGACTGGTTCCACTTTTTTCCCACTGCTTCCTGACAGCAAATGTAATGTGTCCAGTCCTTTCCTGATCTTCTGATCATGTACATAACACCATAATAAATAGTATCCATTCTTACACTACAAGCCACAATATAAGTTGCTTTTTGTCTATATTTGATCGTGGAGATGGGAAAAGCAGCAAATTCAATAAGTAATTTTCTTTTGGCAATTTCCAGATCTGTAGATAGGTATTTGGAATCTTTATAGGAGGGGTTAAAATGGTAGGCTTTGTATCAAATGACAAGCAAGAATTCTTAGAGGATAACCTCTATTTTATGTAGAGTTAATAGTCATCTGTCCATAAAATATAAACCTTCAGTGAATGAAGGATTATTTTGATAGCGATTATTCTCCAAACGAAATTAAAATCATTGTCTTCCATAATTCTATCTTCTTCATACCATGTTTCCCTGAGCGCAAACACAAAGCATAAAAAATTTATTATCACTACTTTGCATTTCTGAAGATTCAGATAGAGTCCTACCACTCTTACAAAACTGTACTCTATAACATCTTGATTCCACTCATCTTTCCTTTCTATCTGTGTGGTCTTACATTCAACTCATCAGCAAATTTCTCTTTATTAAGAATCCAAATTTCTACACCAAAAAACTGCCTATAAATTTCATGTGAGTGCTAAACCCCTTTTTACCAACTCCTCCATAAACTCTATGTTCTTAATCTTCTAGCACCAAGGAATTGCCTACTTGACCATCTCAGCCCACCTTCAACCTCTGCACTGATATTGCACTAATCTTGGCCTCCAGTGACTCTTACAGGTCATATAACCTCTTTCTTTGTCTCTCTGCCTCTCTCTGTCTGTATCTGTCTGTCTCTGTCTCTGTCTCTGTCTCTGTCTCTGTCTCTTTCTCTGTCTCTCTCTCTCTCTCTCTCTCTCTCTCTCTCTCTGTCTCTGTGTGTGTGTTTTAATTAATGTAGAATCATATCACTTTCCTAATCCCTTTCTTCCCTGCAGCCACTCCCTGTTCCTTCCCTCCAAACTCCTGCCATACCCCATTCTCAAGTTACTAACTTCTTTTCCTTTATTATTATTTTACATACATACAACCATCTGAATCTATTTCCATTGTTTGCGTACATGGTTTCAAGTCTGACTATTATCCTATGGACAACCAATAAGGAAGCTCATCCCTGAGCAAACCTAATTTTCTTTATCCTAACTGTCATTAATTGCCTGCAGTTCTTTGGAGTCCATTAAAAAACAGTCTTTCTTAGAGGTGGTTGCCGAACAATGTAAATATAACAGATTCTTTTAAATTCACATCAAAGCTGCAATTAAAAATTACTGTTATCAATTTTCTACATGCATGAAAATAAACATGCCATACACAATGTCTTTGAATTTCAATGACATTATAATTGACTTTAGAATGATATTTTAAGTTTGGTATAGCTGCCTACAATTTTGGATTGGATTACTCTGCATGTTTTCTTTACTCTAGATGGGACATCCTACTGTGATGGGGACATTTCATTCATGGTGATATTTTCTGTGTTTGTAAAATCATTTGGTGTGTTCCACACTTAATGTTCTTTTGCATGGGATGTATTCCTCATGGAGGCTTTTCCTAAATGTCATCCCATATCTCTTATTTTCTGAGTTCCATGGAAGTATATCACTGAATGTGCTTCTTCCCAGACTCATCTACTAAAACCATTTCTAATTCAAAATAATCACCATACTTGTGTTGTATGAAAATACCATTTCCTTAAAAAGCTTGTTTATTCCTTTTTTATAGTCAACTAACCCAATATTACAGGATTTAGGATCTAATCTTGTGGACTTTTGTTATAGCCAAAACACTAGACATGAAAGGCCATGTTACAACAACAGCATTAATGGAAAATGAAAAAGTCAATTAGGTTGAAGTTTGGAAGATAGGATTAAAGGAGATCCTGAAAATAAACCAAGTGATCATTTTATTTCAACTTTGATAAATAAAACGCAGGAACATAATTTCATGTGTCTTATAATAAGAAAGCAGACAAAAAGTAAAAATAAATCGTCCACTTTTGTTGGATATATTAAGGAATTAAGGGTGAAAGAAATATACCTAACTAAGCCTAGAAAGGAAGGTAATTAGAGCAGTGAACAAGATCAGCATGTCTGTACCAGAAGCTATTAACTTCTATGACTAGCAACTATTGCTAACATGTAGTAAATGTAACCATTTCTGTGAGCACATTTGGGTACAAGCTTGAGAGGTAAAATTCTAAGATCCTAATCAAAAGGAGGCTAGCTTACTCCTGAAGAGTTTATGTTCCTAGAAAAGTGTCCTTTGGGGGCTACAAGGAGAAGAAAATTAAAAGTGAAGGAAACAGAAAACTGTGGCATCCACAGCTACAGAAAACATTAAACACAGCCAAATCCAGGATAGATTAAAATAAATCTTACATGAAAAAAACTAATTATCTCTGGGACTATTACCCAATTCATCATGTTTGGATTTCTAGAAACTATTCCAAGGCAAGCTTAAAGCAAAACCCACAATCTGAAGAGACAACATGAGCAGCAAACTAGACACAACTGTGGCATAGATTTGGGAACAATCACACTGGGAATTTAAAGTGATTATAAAAGGAATACTAAAAACTCTAATGGGAAAAAAACATGCAACATGTACAAATATATAGTTATATGAGCAAAAACAAAAGCTTCATGAAGCCCCCATTAGATAGTAAAGGCCAATACCATTGCTCCAGACTAGAAGAATGACTATCTCTAGTTGAAGTCTAGTAGGAAAGAATCACTGAGCTTCAAGAAATGGTAATAGAAAGTTGCCAAACTAAAGTAGTACATTACAGTAAATCATGATGGGAAATATGACATCAAAATACAAAAGCAAACACAAATTTATCACAGTTGACTCTTGTATCAAAATACCAAAACGTAGAAGATAACAGGGAGAATGTGCTGATATGTGTGAGATTGAAAATGATATTTTGGGGTACAATGAAAGAAAACACTATACAGAAAAATAAACAAAATATAAAGGTCTTTGGGATGTTCTCGAAATTAAAACTAAATTCTAATCTATAAGAAATACCATGAAGAAGATGGACTGACAGGTCAACCATAAAAGAAGAGCCTTACCAATGCATACTTGATAGAAAACTTGTATTCAAATTAGAAAAGAGATGACATAACCTTAAGAAGGAAAAAAAAAACACTTTAAACCTCAGCCAAAGTCATGAATCAGGGAAAATGCAGTTTGACAGATGTTTTCAAAAATAACTATTATACTATTATATCTTACCACACCTTTCAAAAACTGTACTGCTATCTGCTTTATACTTGAGCTGAAAACTTTCATTTACTGACATATCTCCAAGTATATCTCAATTTACATGTAATCTGTAATCATGAATTTGGAATGAGAGTACTTGCATATATTCTATAGCCCAGTACTGTATGTGGGTTTCAGAAATTAGAGAAAAGAGTTAGAGAGCATCTCATTTAGCATTAGCTACAGGCATGGGGGCCTGAGCTCACAATTTTATCCTCCATGTAAAACTAAGTGGCATATGGCTACACATCTTTACCCATAGCATTTAGAGGAAGAGACTGGCAGATATCTGTAGCTCTTGAACCAGTTAGCCAACATGAGTAAAGGATTTCCAGGTTCAGTGAGAGACAAATAGTTATTAATACATTAGTGAAACTCTCAACCCTTATCAGAGAAGCTTCTTTTACATTAATTCCTGATTAATTCAGAGACTCACAAGTAGTTAATGTTCAGTGGTAGGTCTCAAACCCAGAACAAATAGCTAAATGAGGTGACCAGTAACATCAAAGCAGACACTGGCCTATGTTCACTCTGGAATCTCCCAGATGCCCCTGCCCCTGACTCTCCTCTCCCTTTTATCTACAATAAATCTTTTTCAGCATACCTAGGAAGTCATGTTCTTCCTTTTTTATTTCTTTGCTTCATTCATCAGGTACTGAAACCATAGGATGGACATAAATGAGTTCCCTTCCAAGAAACTCAGCCTCTCTAGACCAAGATGCTGATCTTGTGGAACCAACGGAAAATTCCACAAGCTATACCCCTTCCCTTCAGAACAATTCCCCTGTCGGGAAATTCCACCAGTTATACCTCCCCCACCCATTTGTGGTTTCATGATCACTGACAGGAAAGGCAGGGACGTTCCCCCGCCCAAAACCACAGCATTACTCCAGGCACCAAGGACAATGTGACCATGGTTCCAATCAATCCTTGTGTGCCTCGATGTACCCATCCCCATTCCTGTGACTTTTGTGGTTCTTGTGCTTAAAAGTAGCATGTATCTGTAGAACGGAGTTCTTTGCCTTCTTCTCCCACTTGAAGACTCAGGAACCCCGACATGCTGGAATTAATAAACCTCTTGTTGATTGCATCGAATCTCGGCCCCTGTTGTCTTTGGGGACAAGCGGATCTTTGGTGGTAGTCCTTCGGGTCCAACAATCTGACTCTCCCAAGGTAGGTATGGATCGTTTATTTCTGATTATTCTGACCATCCATCAAATTTGACCTTAAATACTAAAGTCCACCTTTTCAACTACTTTTCCCTTCTACGTGTTCTAAACATTCTTCTTTTTGTCCATGCCCTAATGTCTCCCCAGCTCTTAGAGCATTCTATACCCTCCCAGGACATGTGCCCAGGCACTTATCATTCACAGCTCATCTCTGACCCGCTATACCCATCTGGGTATGTCTACTACAGGTATTCACCATCTGCCTGCTTTGTGTACTATTACTACAAAGCTACTCTGGTATGCCAGAAAGCTCCTCTCTGCCTACTTGTGTCCAGTCATTGTGAAGGAATGGTTTTCCTCTGTGGCTTAGACCATTTTTCTCTTTGACAAGTTTCCCATTCAACTCAGGACTCCTCAGATGGAAATTCCAGTCACAAGGACAATTTATCCACCTCAGCTCAACTTAGCTAGCTTTCTTGCTCTTTCTGCCTAGAAACTACAGTCTATCCCTCAGTCTTCTATCTCTAGGCTCTAGCCCACAGTCCTATAGCTTCTCCTCTCAGTTCGTTCTTGGAGCTTCTAGAAATTACCTCTAGCTGAGTTTCATTTTTCATGCCCCTCTCTCTCTTAGACTCCAAACAGCTTGCCCTCAGTATAGATTGAGGATCAAAGTTGGCACACTTGATTTTCAAATCCTCTCATAGTAACCAACCTATAACAAAGCTTCCCATAATGGATATACCAAATCCTACTTGGACCTACAAGAACTACCATAACACCAATAAATCCAATGAGACCAAGGAAGCCTAACGCATCTGCAACTACCTAAGGGGTAGTGTATCTTTCTCATTGTAATTGATATATGGGCCATTTGGATTATACCTGTTTCTGTAACTTATACTTCTTGGATGGAAATTGAAATTAACTAAAAGATACAAAAAATAAAATGATAAGTAATTGAGAAAAATATCCAACCTGGAGTTTGGCACTCCACACACATGGACACATGATCCTGTACATGTAAAAACAGATTTGCACATACTCATTCTAATGCACATGTATATCACATATGTATCATGCACACATACACATAAACACACATAAACATACACACAAAAAGCACACACAATCACATGCTTAAAACAAAATCACTTTAGATCTTTATTTCACTGACAGTACATTCATTAGTCTATTGACTTCTTTTAGCATATTAATCCTGAAATGTCAAATACTTCTTTGTTTGAAAATACACTGAATCTTCATTTGATTCAAAGGCTCATAGCTTATTGTGAAATATTTGTTCAATAAAGAACGACAGAGTTCTTTCATAAAACATACTAAGCAAAAGTCAAAAGGTATTTCATGGAAGCACACATAACCTGGTGATTCCCAGGAGTTCAGGTGGACACAGTTGCAGCAAAGTATGAGGCAGTACAATGCTTGTTTAAAATATCTGGTGCATCTTAAAGGGTACTGGATCTGCAGCAAGAGAAAGGCAGGGTCTGTTCCCAAGAAAGAAGAGTCTAAGTTCATTATAATACGGAAAGGAAGCTGCACCATCTCAGGCTGTGCCTGACTCTTTCCTCTGTATTGAGGACATTTGGGTAGCATAGTGGTAGATAGGCTATTGCAATAAATGCTCTTTTGTTCATCTCTCTGGTTATGAACAGCCTCTGTGCCATGCTGGTGAAGATTGTAGTAGGTGGTCTCTGAAGGACTGTACATAATTTGCTCTGCGTCAGAAGACTTGAGCTAATTTTGAACAAATCCCCCTGCTGTCATTCACTCTAACACAGCCAATTTAGATAAATCCTTGAATAGGGATTCCACTTGCATAATACAGCCCCCTAAACAAAGAAAGGCAAAGCGGGGCATTAATAGTACTCAAATGATTGTTTGGTTCGAATGCCAACACCATTTTTAAAGGTTCAACTTTTAATCTGAACTATTCAAACAAAATCTCTATCAAGAGAATAAAAATACTTGAGAGATCACTAAATTTTTCAAACAGAATCTACATTTTAAATATGTGATGTCCACCTTTTTTTGTATTAAGGGAATCCATCTGCTAAAAAGATCTTAATTACAAACAAGGAACCAATTTGAGTTTTCTTCAAAATACACTGGGAATATGGACTTTGGAAAATGAGAATGTTGCCGTCATAAGACTGAACAGTGGAGGATGGGTGCTGACTAAGTGCACTCACCTCTACTGACTTGATTTGAAAAATACATGTACAGGGCTGGAGAGATGGCTCAGTGGTTAAGAGCACTGAGGTCCTGAGTTCAAATCCCAGCAACCACATGGTGGCTCACAACCATCTGTAATGAGATCTGATGCCCTCTTCTGGTGTGTCTGAAGGCAGCTACAGTGTACTCATACAATAAAATAAAATCTTAAAAAGTAAATTAAAAAAATACATGTACAGAAAAAAAGAAATTGTGTGTGTGCGTGTGTGAGTTTGTGTGTGTGTGTGCGAGTGTGTTTGTGAGTGTGTGTGTGTGTGTGTGTGTGTGTGAGTGTGTGTGTGTGTGTGTGAGTGTGAGTGTGTGTGTGAGTGTGTGAGTGTGTGTGAGTGTGTGTGTGAGTGTGTGTGTGTGTGTGTGTGAGTGTGTGTGAGTGTGTGTGTGAGTGTGTGTGTGTGTGTGTGTGTGTGTGTGTGTGTGTGAGTGTGTGTGTGAGTGTGTGTGTGTGTGTGTGTGTGTGTATGTGTGACTGTGTGTGTGAGTGTGTGTGTGTATTCACATAGGACTTCAAATTTAATGTTCAGAATATCTCAGTGTTATTCTTCATCTATTATCTGGCTTAATTTTATTTTTTTGGATACTTTATACATTTAAATTTCAAATGTTATTCTCCTTTCCCCCTCTCGCACATCTCCTGGCACCTGCCCCTACTTACATGAAGATGCTCCCACCCCCATCCACCCACTCCAACCTCAATGCCCTGGCATTGTCCTACATTGGAGAATGGAACCCTTACAGGACCAAGGGTTTTTCTTCCTCTTGATGCTGGACAATGCCATTCTCTGCTACATATGTGGCTGGAACATCCAGCCTTTGATATTAGTATATTTCTTAACAACATTCAAGTTTGTAATTTGGGAAGAATTATGAGATTTTTTTTTCTTAGCTTCATTTTATTTTCCCATCTGCAGAAAAGAAGTAGGAGCCCAATTTTCTTCAGAGTGTTTGGAGAAGGACTGATGAAATATCCTGGGAAGACAATTAACACTAATCACAAGTTTGGCTGTGTGCTTGTGCATGTATACAAATACACACACACACACACACACACACACACACACACACACATACACACAAATACCCACACACAATTATAACATTTGAACATGAGAAATGATCTTTGTTAATGAGGTAATGAAGCCAGCAATCTTTTGAGATTTTATGGGGTGAAGCCTGTGGTTTTTTGAGTTTCTGCTTGCTTGTGACATCTTATTCTACTTGCTTTCTTCCCCTGTTTCTTGCATCCCTGGTTCGTTATTCAAATTCCTAACACTTAAAAAGAGAAGTATGATCATCAAACAAATGTTTGATTGTTTTTAAAAGTTCAGGTATTAAGAGAATTATAGAGACATTGTCATGTGAGCTTTTGACTTAATTAGATGTCAACAGGAGCAGAATAAGAAGGGAAATTCCAAGAATGATTTGAACACAAGTAGGATTGCATAATTTGGACTAAAGATAATGGTGGTAATTTGCAAAAAAGAATATCTTTAATCCGGGATCCTTCAGGAAAGTTCATACAGATAGCATAACACCAGAGACAGCTAAGCACTGGAATACAGACTTACTTTCAAGATGGGCCAACTTAGGGGAGCAATGATATGGGTGGGAATTTGGATGATCAAGTTTTTGGAAATACAAAAATGGGCTGAATGGTAATTTGAGAAGAGTACAGAGTGTCTGAAACAGACTAAGTGATAAAAAACACATCGCATAGGTCATGGTTGAAGAAAATCATAGAAGAGTCCTATTCTGATCCCCCAGCATTCAATGTATACATCATGAGTTGCCAACTCCCTTCAGTAGGCTTCAGCCATATCCTATTGGTCATGTCTCTAGGTCACACTGAATTCTCATCCATAATGCAGAACCAAGTGACAGTTAATTTAGGTCATCAGATATTGTCTGAGACTGAGATCCACGTACTTTTCCTCCAATCACCAATTTAAACACTCTGACATTCCTTGCAAAGAGCTGACACTGATTAAACCTTTATAGATTAATGAGGGGGATAAGTCAAGCAGAGATTTCACTCTACCATGGTAGTGGGTGCCATACAGAGTCTCACACAGGAAATGTTGCATCTTTGAAAATGCTGTTTGCTGCTTTCTCTGTGGAAATTCATTAGTTGGTTTCCTTTTCCCTTTTTTCTTTCTTTTCCTTTTTGTTTCTTCTATTGAAAATAAAAATATATCCTGATGATAGTTTCCTGTCTTTTGGCCCTCCCAGCTACTTCCATCTTCCCTCCCAGAGGGAATCCACTCTACCTTTGTCACTCTTTAGAAAAGAACATCCTGTCATGGTTAAGCTGGACCCAGCAACCCAATAGAAGGAAAAAATTCCTAAGGGCAAGCACAAGAGTCAGAGATCCAATCACTCTCACAAGTCGAGATTACCATAAAAAGAAGATAATAGTTATATGTGCAGAGGATCTGGGTGCAGACTTATGTAGGGATTGTGCTTGCTGCTCTAGTCTCTATGAGCTCATGTGTGCCTTGTTTAGTTGATTCCGAGGGCCTTGTTCTCCTGGTGTCCTTCATTTCCTCTGGCTTTTACAATCTTTCATCAGCTTCCCCTTCTCTGGGATTATCTGAGCTCTGAAGAGAAGGATTTGATGGAGACCTACAATTTATACCATTTATATTGAATGCCTAAGTATAGGCCTCTGCATCTATTCCCATCTCCTGCTGGAAGAAATCCCTCTGATGACGACTATACAGAACACTGATCTAGGAGTATAGAAGAGTATCATTGGGAATCATTTTATTGATTTACTTGGGGCTAATAGTGTTTGCTTTGACCCTATGAACTCTGGATTAGCTTGTCTTCAGTTCTTGGTTTCCCTAAACAGTGTCAGGTAGGGGTTCCTTCTATTAATGTGAGTCCTGGATCAAACCAAACACTGGCTCACTACTCCAACATATTTTGAACCACCATTGCTTTAGTATATTTTGAAGGCAGGACAGATATGAGGTAAAAGATTTTGTGGCTGGATTAGTGTGTACATTTCCCTTTTGGTACCTTTCAGAGTACCTTCTCACACCAAAGAGACTAGAACATAGTGTAAAGTTTCCATATAGGCACCAGCTTGACCTCTCCATGTTCAATGACTTCTGTGGGTATTGTCCTTGACAATGAGGACCCATTGTCAGTTTAGCAACTCTCTCTTGTAGTATCAGCCATGGTTGTTTGGGGATTTCCTCCAGGAACCCTTAGCCAACAACTCAATTGAATCCACTCTAGTTGCCCTACTGGAAGCCTCACTTGACTGTAAGTGGTTGTCAATTGAGACTCCATTAATAGGAGTTGTCCTTAATTCCACCTTCATAAATACCAGAAAGTTTCCTCTGCTCTTGAGTTCTTTACCGCTTTCACATGCTGACATCAAATTCCATCAATCTCCAGCAGCATTCTATCCCTATCCCCCATCTCCTTATACCTGATCTCTCCTGACATAACCAGTTCCCACCCACGCCCAGTCAGCTCATAAAATCTATTTTATTTCCCAGGGAAATTCCTGGGTCTTCTCTAGATCTCTTTACCTAAACTCTTTGAGTCTACAGATTGTAGCTTGGTTATCATTTACTTAACAACTAATATCCTCTTATAAGTGAATACTTACTGTATTTGCCTTTTTGCCTTTGTTACCTCAATGAGGATGATGTTCTTGAGTTGCTTTCATTTGCTGAAAATTTCATAATGTTGTTTAAATACTAATATTCCATCATGTAATATTTCACATCTACCATCGAGGGATATCTAGATTGTTTACAGTTTCTGGCTACTGTGAACAAAGCTGCAATGAACATGGTTGAGCAAGTGTCCCTGTGGTAGGACGGAGTACCCTTTGGGTATAAGTCCAAGAGTAATATAGCTGCATCTTGAAGTAGATTAACTGGAAGTTTTCGAGGAACCACCATACTGATTTTCACAATGACTGTATAAGTTTACACTCCAGTCAGCCATGGAAGTGTGGTTTCCTTTGCTCCACTTCCTTCTCTGCATGAGCTATCATTTGTATATCTTGACCTCAGCCATTCTCATGGGTATATGATGTAATCCCAAATTAGTTTTAGTTTGCATTTCCCTGATGGCTAAGGATATTGTACATTTCTTTGTTTATCAGCTATTTGAATTTCTTCTATTCATAATTCCTTTTTTTTTTAGATATGTTCCCTGTTTCTTAATTGGATTATTTGGTTTTGGTTTTATTTTGGTTTTATTTTATATATTGATATATATATATATATATATATATACTGCTTTTTCATATTGACAGTGTCCTTTGTCTTACAGAAGCTTTTCAGTTTCTTGAAGTTACATTTCTTAATTATTGATCTAAGCACTGGAGCCATTGTGTTCTGTTCAGAGTCTTCCTTGTGCCAATGTGCCCAAGGCCATTCCCCACTTTCTCTTCTAGTAGGTGTCATGTATTTGGTTTTATCTTGAGGTCTTTGATGTATGTGGTCTTGAGTATTGTGTAGTGTGATAAATATGGATCTACTTGCATTACTCTACATGCAGGCATACAGTTTGACTAGTGCCATATGTGAAAAATGCTGTCTTTATTTTCTAGTGTATAATTCTGACTTCTTTATTTAAAATTGTGTGTTCATATTTATGTGGATTTATATTTGGGTCCTCAATTCAATACCACTGATGAACACTTCTGGTTTTTATGTCAATAACATGAGGTTTTTATTGCCATACCTCTGTAGTACAACTCTGTAAATAATTGTTTTGGGATTTGGTGGAAATTGCATTGAATTTTTAGTTTGCTTTTGGAAGGATGGTCTGTTTTAGTATGTTAATTCATGTTTGGATAGGAACAGTTTTTTCCACCATTTTATTAAAAAAATTTTCTGGGCCTTTGAGCTGTGTTTTTTCTCCTTCCTCTCTAACTATTATTCTTTGATTTGGTCTTTTCATAGTGTTCTGGATGTTTTGTGTCAGATTTAAAATTTTCTTTGACTGCTGTATCCATTTCTTCTTTTTATTCTTTTTTTTCTTTAGATTTTCTATGCCTAATATTCTTTCTTTAGCCTCCCATAATTGGTTGGAAAAGTTTGCCTCAGTAGTTCCTGTTCAAATTCCTAACTTGTTCATTTCCATAATTCCTTCAGTTTATGTCTTCTTTATTGCTTCTATTTCTATTTTCAGGCATTGAACAGTTTTATCCATTTCTTTCACCTGTTTGTGTTTCTCTTGGCTTTCATTAAGTATTTATTAATTTCCTTCAATTGATTAGTTGTTTTTCCTTGGTTTCTTTAAGGGACTTATTTATTCATTCATTCATTCATTCATTCATTCATTCCAATTGTTTCTGTTTTCCTGGACTTCTTTAGAGTGTTTTTCATTTCCTCTTGAAGGACTTCTATCATCTTCATAGAGTTGATTTTAAGATTTGTGTGTGTGTGTGTGTGTGTGTGTGTGTGTGTGTGTGTGTGTGTGTGTGTGTGTGTGTGTGTTTTAGAGATGTTGGAATATGATGGACCTTCTTTGGTAGGATTGCTAGTCTCTATTGGATAAACATTTCCCTGGCTGCTGTTGATTGTGTTTATGTTGCTTGTTAAGTTTTTATGTTGAAGTCTGATCATCTGTGTTTGGAATGTATGATAGTTTGCATATGGTTGGTCCAGGAAGTGGCACTATTTGGAAGTGTAGTCTTGTTGGAGTAGGTATGTCCCTGTGGATATGGGATTTAATACCTTAGTCCTAGCTGCCTGGACTTGAGTCTTCTCTTTGAATCCTGAGGATGAAGATATAGAACTCTCAGCTCTTCCTGCACCATGCCTGCCATGCTCCCACTTTGATGATTCTGGACTGAATCTCTGAAATTGTAAGCCACCCCCAATTAAATGTTGTCCTTATAAGAGTTGCCTTGAGTTGAAACAGAAGGAAACAGATTGTGTTCTGTTGTAGCCCTGGGGATGAGACTGAAATATGAGGCTACAACGGAGCAGGGAGAAAGGAGTTCTGGCCTACCTGGTTTTCCAACAGGCATGGCCTATAGTGTGGCTTTCATTTTTCAAATACATAAATACAGACAAAATGGGAAGTCCCCCCTAAAAGCTATGTTGGAATGGGTTCACAATATAGGTTAACAACCATCATGCATGAATTCCTATGATCAAAATCAGAGTTAACTCTCTTTTTACTTGCTACTCGAGACTGCTTCCAGGACACCTAAAGGTTCAGGTCCCTGTGCAACAATTTGGAGAATTCCCGGCACAGAGTTGAGCTCGGTCAGTCATTGTATCATTTTATATGTTAATTCTCATTTACCTTAATCATTGAAAATAGCAAGAGTAGTGCATTTTCCTATATATCTCTCAATTAGTGACATGACAGGAACATACAACATGAAAATGGAACTCTCATGTCTCTGAGGAATATCTAGTCTTATGAAAGTTACAAACATATAAATGATTTCAAAAAGCTACAGACAACCGAAATATAGCATCTTCTGTAACAGCATTTTTTACTCTTGGATCACAGAAGTTGTGGGGCATTTTATATGCTTCTGCCCAAAGTACCTAGGACAGAGCAGGTCCTGAATGAAGTCAAATGATTGGAAAACCATTGTTCTACATATGCCATTACTGCATATTGTTTAGGAATCTGTTTCATGTCCCAAATCACATTATATCTAAAATCTTGACACTGACACTGTAACCTCAGAATATGTCCTTGTTAGCTGTTTTTGAACAAGCAATTCTCTTGCGTAGTATATAGAGTTTGTTCTTACTAAGACCAAAATAGCGATTGCAAAGGAAAGGTCCCTTTAGGGTGCCTCCCCCTATATTTTCATTTGTATGCAAGAATAACATGGACAAATAAAAACATTGGGGAAAAGAAACTCTCACTGTTCATTTGAGCTCATTCTGATCAGGTGAAATCATGTCTTGTGTTCACAAGAGTCCCCCCTTAATTCTACAAAGCCACAACGTAATCAGTTTGTGCCCTATTGGCTTCTAAGTACTCATATTTTCTGAATTGGTCAAAGAAACTGGAACTCTTAATCTTTGATGATTTGATATGTCAGCTCCTCCCTGGCTTTGCTGAGTTCCTTGCTTTGAAACACAGCCATCCCTCATACATTCTTCTATACCCTTTCAGGGGAGATAAAAATGTTACAAGGCTGTAGGAGGAAGGAGAGTTTTATTTCTTAGTGATGTACACACTGGTAAATTGCGTTTACTCAGAAAAATAATGGCCCACCCATACTCATGCAGGCAACCCTAGTTAGAAGAAGAGGTCACACATGCATTAAAAAAAAAAAAAACATAAAAGTAGGCAGGAGACTTCGGCAAATCTTTGATAGGATGAAAAATGGGATGAGATTTCAGAATATTATATGCATATGGAATTCTACAAGAATAAATAAAGGAATGATTAATTGGAAGCCAGTATAGTCATTTGTCTTACTCATGAATTTAGACTTTCCTAGAGGAGAGACTTGGTGGCAGGAACAAGAGGAAAGGTATTTGAGTTATAGAAAGGGTTAGTGCAGAGTGTGATATACTGAGGATCTTTCTAGAAAGTGGAATGGTAAAATGTGGGACAATAGTCTTGCACTAGACAAAACTGCATTTCGGGAGCTCTGCACCCCCAAGGACTGGCTTCATGAATCTAGATTCCACGATAGCTCCTCCAAGCAAAAGTTCCATTATGGGCTACGATCCACATAACACACATGTCATAAATTCTGGATGCTAATTATTTTGTCTTCTGTTTGCTTTCTTTAGTACCAATAGAAGATTAAATAGCTGTACATGAAAGATTCTGAGAAGCCACTAAGAGCTATTTTCTTGTTCTTGAAAAATGATTACAAAATTAACAATATCTTCTTACAAGTACCTGATCAAGCATAGAAATCGGGGACTTAAAGAGAGATTTCAATGCTAAGTTACTATGAGCTTCCCCAAACATACTGAGTGCTTCTAAGAGCTGTTTCCAGGAGCCTGCTCTTCTGTGTTCTGTTTTGCAATCATGGGCTAATCCTGGAAGGGAAGTCAAGGGCATTCATTAATGATATTTCAAGTATGCAAGTAGTCTGATAACATATAACAAATGAGTGAGATTATTGGGGAAAAGTAACCCTGCATTTTTTTTATCCTGTTCTTGGTGATGAGTTCTGTATCTCATTTTCTCCACTGCTCCCTGTGGATGTGATTCTTCCTGTTTCCCAAAATTGTCATAAAATTAGAGAAAATTACAATAACTTAAATTTTGATGTTTATAAATGTCTATACAACTGTAGGTAGGACAACTTATATATAAATTGAGTTTTAAAATGAAAGAATTTGGATAGACATTATTTAGACATTTATTGCCACTCACAATATTATTTGCATATTTCAAATTATTTGTCTATTGCAATGTGTAATTTTATAAGTGAGGTTAGAAATGAGAAACAGATATGAAGTCACAAGATTCACTAGTGCTTTTAAACAGAATAGATGTGGTTGAAGCTGCAATTTGGGGAGATAGATTCTGTAATAATTAGAAAATGGAAAATAAATCAGTGAGTGATCCTTGCATTCAGTTATGTGAGCAAAGGCAATGAAGAAAGTAGGTGGTAATGGATTGAGGGTTAATGAGACTAGTCCTGTTGAAGCAAAGTTATTTTTCAGTTGAAGGGACAATGGAGAATTACTGGATTGAGGTGAATCACAGAGGCCCATAATAAGCAATTCCAGGTCTTAATCATTCAGGGATCAAGAAGTAATAAAGAAACATTAACAGTTGACCATCGAGGTAATAGGAAACTTAATGCTAATAGATGGGATAGAAAATAAGGAATTTTGGAGGTGTTTGGTGAGATTTTCCATATTCTTCTCTTACCTGACCAAGGTGGCTCAGTAGAAAACAGTTCCAAGTCCTTGTACTCAGCAAGCTGAGCACAGTGACATGGAAAATCACAACACACAGGAGGGTTATCGAAACCCAAATGAACAAGAGTCTTGATTCTAGAATTGATGGAAATCAAAACTCTAAATATGAGAACAATTATTTGGGCAGAAACATCAATTTGAACACATTTTGCAAAAACAAAACAAAAACATCCTATAAGTGATGAATTGTACTGTAGTTTCAAGGAATGATAAGCATGCCTGGATAAAAAGGGACACACCACGGTTTGTAGCATGAAGGTGGAGGGACATTTGTGCTGAATGTCTTGTTCACTTGGACTCCCTCACAACTTGCTTCACTTCTCTCACTTGGCTGTAATTTTACAAAGTGAGAAATTCATCAAAGTCTCTTCCAAGCCCCATGGAAGGCTCCTTCCTGTCCTCTGTCTGAACTGTCACGAACTCAGTGTGAAACCTGATTTGTTATATTCACAGAAGGTTTTTCTTAAGGCGATCATGGCTGTTCAGGAAAAATAATGACTAAAAAGTTTGTCCTGAACTCTCTTGTCAATAGACCAGGGGAAAAATGGGAAAAGAAAAAAAATAAATAAAAACCAACCTGTGCTCAGCATTGCAAATGCAGCCATCAGAACTCCCTCTGGGTTTTTATGATAAATAGATACACCAAGCAGGTATTTTGGTGAAAAACTATTTCTATTTTAATATAAGACAGACAGCGCAATGCATCAAACTCTTGCCTCTTAATTTTCCTAATGTGTTGTAACATTTTATTTGCTGTCATATATTTACACACACACATATATGATATGTAGATAGAACTAGATTGTTATAGAGATAAAGCAAGATATGAAATGACATGATATAGACATAGATGATATAGATACAGATGGTATTTATATGTCCTACTTAATTTTTTAGAGAAAAAATCAGCTAGAAACATTTATTTTAGTTATTCTGGGAAAATCAAGTTGTTTAGAATATGATGAAACAATGTGGGACTCAGACACAAAGAGAAAAAGAATAGAAAGAGATGACAAAAACAGGAGGACAAGAGGGATAAAAAGAATAACACAGAGAGAGGATAGAAGGTTCTACAAAGGGAAGAAGTATCTGAAATAAAAGTCTTATGCACTTCTTTTCAGCTCTGCCAAGAACCATGGAATCACATCTACTTCTAACAAGGTAATATTTAATGGAGAAGACAGAAAACACATAAGAAGTTCAATTTTAAATGCAACAGGGTGAGAAAGGAATGGAAATCAGGATAGAGGTTACATTGTTGAGAGGGCTATATAGTATATGAAAATTTCCACATTGTAATATATAAAATTGATCTGTACCCAATGCTATGTCGGAACACAAGGGACCTGCACGCTGAGGTTTGGTGTAATGTTAATTAGTGTTGACGACAGGTCTATGAATTTAGGAAAGAGCAAATATGAAACTGGTCACTAGTGAACCATCCTTTTCATGTACTAAATGGGAGACTTGCAAAGTCACTTTTGTGATAGAAAGAGACAAGATCAGGTAGGGCACAAGATCTGGTAGGGCATGAGATCAACGTCTGTTGGACTTATATAAATAGTCCTGTCCATGATACTTTTTGGTAATAAATAATTTAATCTCAAATATGAGATCCTTTAGTACATGGAGTTGTAAACAACAAAACCCCTAAATACTCATGGAAATATGAAAATAGATGACACCACTGTTCTCTTATATACCTGGTGGAACATTACAGGAAAGCCTGAGACATTTGGTTGGAGAAGAATCTGTATATCAGCCAAAATCTAACCTATGCTACTCTCACAAGGGACAATAAGTTTTTAGACACCAATAAATACGTAGGAAAGCTTGTGGTCATGTATTGACCACCAATTTGGCCTCTAATTAAAGTCTGATTTTCCTACTTGAGAAGTTGGCAATCTGTCAGGAAAATAATCAAAGCTCTGTCCACACAAATCTGTGATACTAAAATCATTGCTTAGACATAAGGGGATTTCTGAATGGCATGGAGCATACTACAAAGAAAACTCTCATTCTCTCTGCTGTCCACAACATTTACTCTCACAGTGCTTTTAGAACAGTCATCTTATCTGCTTTCAAATCTCCATGCATATTTACGGGTTCTGGTGTTTACAACTTCATGAACAACGGGACCTTCTGAGATGTAATTCTATACCACCTAAAATTATCATGGACAAGACCACTTATGTAAGTCCAACAAACATTGATTTCATGTCGCACCTGAAGGTATTGTCATTCTGTCTGCCAAAGTGACTTTGTAAGTCTCCTGTCTAGCACATGAAGAGAAGAGTTAACTGGTGACAAGTTCTACATTTAGGCATTTCTAAGTTCATAGATTTGTCAACACCAGCTTGCCTTAAAATGTTGTATAGAAATAAGTTTCCAGTAGTGAAATATACATGGAAGTGACATGCTGTGCGCTCATGACTGGTTCATTAAGTTACCAGCAGTAACAACAACTTGCAGGGTCCTCTATCATCTCTCTTCACTAATTAGAAAATATAGAAATTTTAGAAGCCCTGGAGCTAAATGAAACACAAGATTAATGATCCAGGACTCCTCAACCTCCGTATAGAAAGCAGACCTGAGACCTCTCACACTGCAGTAAGGAAAAAATAATAAGAGTTTATATTTTGTAAGCCACTGAGTTGTGGCTTATCCAGTCGTTTGGTATCTAATACAAAATAGGCATCCATTGACTACTGCTCTCAGATTCTTTGCATTTAATTAATTCATCTAAATGAAACATCCAGTCAGGTTTTCTTTTTTTGTTTCACTTTCTTATTGTTTTCTACCTACCATACTTAGCATAGATTATATAAGTAGTTTCCCAAGGCAAAGCATTTTAATTGTTTATTGTTCTGTAGATGAATTCAAAATTTCTACTAGTTGTATAATTTTAAATTGAAAAGAATTAGTAGTAATTTATTTACTTTTTTTCATCTTTATTAACCTGGGTATTTCCTATTTACATTTCGATTGTTATTCCCTTTCCCAGTTTCTGGGCCAACATCCCCCTAGCCCCTCCCCCTCCCCTTCCTTATGGGTGTTCCCCTCCCCATCCTCCCCCCATTACCGCCCTCCTCCCCACAATCACCTTCACAGGGGGTTCAGTCTTGCCAGGACCAAGGACTTCCCCTTCCACTGGTGCTCTTACTAGGATATTCATTGCTACCTATGTGGTTGGAGTCCACGGTCAGCCCATGTATAGTCTTAGGGTAGTGGCTTAGTCCCTGGAAGCTCTGGTTGGTTGGCATTGTTGTTTATATGGGGTCTCAAGCCCCTTCAAACTCTTTCAGTCCTTTCTATGATTCCTTCAGTGGGGGTCCCATCCTCAGTTCAGTGGTTTAATGATGGCATTCGCCTATGCATTTGCTGTATTCTGGCTGTGTCTCTCAGGAGAGATCTACATCCGGTTCCTGTTGGCCTGCATTTCTTTGCTTCATCCATCTTATCTAGGTAATTTATTTTTCATTTCAACCAATACATCCAAAATGACATTTTTAGGCATGAAGATATAGCTCACTGTGTAAAATCTTCCTGCTCAACTGTAAGGACCTAAATACGGACCTTCAGGAACTACATAAATAGCAAGACATAACCAAACACATCCTATGTAAGTAAACCCAATGCTTGGTGATGTTGCAAGTTGTCAGGAAGATACCCAGAGCTTAGCAGCCAGCAGGTATAGCTGTATTAAGTACCTTTTGCTGTTGTGATAAAATACTGTAGCCAAGACATTTTAAATAAGGAACGGTTGACTTGAGGTGTAGAATTCCAGGGGCAAAATCCATACTGATGTCTTGAGAAAAGTCATGGCTCTAACAGGAAATTGAGAGATCACACCTTCAACTGCTAACATGATTCAGAGAGAGCAACCTACAAGTCAGACAAGGTTATGAACTCTTAAACACTATGTACAGTGATATCTTTTCCCCAACAAGCATCCACCTTCTAAATATTGCATACCTTCTAAAGATGGTACATTCTTCCCAAATGCTGCCCCCAAATGGAGCCGAGTTTCCAAATACTTGAAAGCATAGAGAACAATCCTTATTCAAACTGACACATCAACCAACTCGTGAGCACTGGTTTCAATGAAAGATCCTCTCTCAAAAGATGAAGTATTTAGTGGTTGAAGAATTTAGTGGTTGAAGAAGATATCTGAAATCAACCTCTGGTATATAGCACACACACACACACACACACACACACACACACACACACACACACTCACACACTGTGTTGTTCACTGTGAATAACTCTCTATAGTATATGAAATTATGAAATTCAGAACTTTGCAATTCCACTTCCTGTCTCCCTCTGATTCAAGGGATTTTTTTTTCTATCAAGTCTCCACTACCTTCTGCCTTCTGTTTCAAGGCTCACATGAATGCACACATCATTCTAAAGACTGCACTATTTACTGGTTCCATTGGAGTTCATGAAGCATGATTTACTTGATTTGAAATGGTCTGAATAATAATGTACATTTTTATCTCACACACTTGAATTTTCCAACATTTCTGTATATATTCACAGCTCAAATCCATGCCCATGTTGTTGGCTTATCTCTTCAAGATCCTTCTGTCTTCCTCTCTTGGTAAATTTTGTCTTCCCCGCAGTTCCAACCATCTGCTTCTTGAACATCAGAATGTGGGAACTGGATGAGTAGATGGACTTCATGTTCATTCCTAATTCTTTTAACTAAGAAGAAAACACATTCCTGAACCACTCCCCAACCGTCTTTTGGATTCATCAGAACTATTAGGTATCTATGACCTGATGGGATAGATATTAATAAATGCAGCAGATGGCATTTCAACTTTATATGAAGATATGAAAATTGCGTGTTTGGAGGGATTTGAAGAACTTGTTGACTACACTGCTATTAACATCTCCTTATTCACAAAGCTTTGTCCTGTCATTCACAGCTCTGGTTGGCCATTCCACTACTGTGTGTGTTCCAAGAAACCTCATTTTTCAAGTGGTAAATTAGTGCCACTGACTTTTGCTCTAATTGAACCTGTTATAACTGTACTCCTATGATATTTAGTAAAATTACCTGCCTGTCTCTTTCTCCCCTGATAAAAAGTGAAATCCCAATAGGTAATGAATATGTGTGGTTTTCTCTTACATCAGAACCACCCAGTATAATGCTTGGACTATAAGAGACATTAAACAAAATACAGTATTTAATTGGATATTTTCATGACATATTTCACTTTTAATTTGACAGTATTTGAATTAGATACTGAGGAATAATTTATCTACAGGTCTTCATTTCCTTATGTGTGTTTTAAACAAAAATAATAGGAAACTCAAGGAATAATTTGTTCCGGGGCCCTGCATTTAATCATTTCATTAGTCTCACCAAAGAGATAAATTAACTGAGGTCTCCTAGTGTGGCATGCTCTAATGGTTTGAGCTCACTGCAGGGAACAGAAATAATTCTGAGTCTTTTAATAGAATGTGAATTAACACATGGAACTGTGTGCAGAAAAAAATTGAAGAGTCCATAAGAGTATTATCAAGAATGTTTTTAAGTTTATTCATTCTACTACAGTGAGGAGGTCATCAGGAAGGGACTGATCCAGACATCATTATCACATCTAGTTCTGTTTCTAGGTGATCACACAGAAAGCAGAAATAATGGCAAAAGCAAGATACTTTTATACCATTTCCTGTTAAGTCATAGGTATATTTAACAGATAAGACGAACTTTATATCTCAAAATGTTTCTTTTCTTGAAGCATGAAATGTTGATTTGGCCTTGCAGCCTGTTACATGAAACAGATAGGAGAGTGTCTGCCGCCAATCATGTCCGATTCAGTGACTTAATGTCACTCAGTGTATCAGTTATAGATGCTGACTGTAGTTGGCACTCTCTGTTATTATGACACAGCAGAAACACTGGAATGAAAGGAGACCAGGGGGTAAAGCCAGTGTCTAAGGGTTCCAGCCGCCAAGCAGAGACATTCTTGGATCCCATAGCTTTGTTTTTCTCTTTCTGATGAATATTTTTCTGATAAGAAGACAATCACAACACCCAGACACCAAGACTGAAACCGAAGAGGACCATGTTCCTTGTGCTTATAATTGCTGTGCATGGTACTGTGTTTGAAAAAAATTTAAGGGGCATTTTTAAGTTTGAAAAGTCATTAATGTTCATTTAGCACTTTGCAAATTCAAGCATAAGGACGGAAAATGCAATGTGTGAATGAGAATAGAAGCAGATGATAAAAACAAACAAACAGGTTGGGGATTTAGCTCAGTGGTAGAGCACTTGCCTAGCAAGCACAAGGCCCTGGGTTTGGTCCCCAGCTCCGAAAAAAAGAAAAAAAAAATTCTGGGCTCTAAGAATTTTAGTCTTTTGGTAATTACCTCCTTAAGACAAATAATAAAAACAAATTTTTAGCTTTTTCAATAAAACTTCATATTTTTTCAGACTTTTTATTTTTTTATTGGATATTTTTTATTTACATTTCAAATGTTATTACCCTTCCTGCTTTCCCAGGCATAAGCCCCCTATCCCAACCCCCTCCCCTTCTTCTATAAGGGTGTTGTCCCCTCCTCAACCACCCTGAATCCCCCCCGGCATTCCCCTTCACGTCCCCTCGTTCCAGCCTTGGTAAGACAAGGGCTTCTCCTTCCATTGGTATTTTTAAAATATATAATAGGCATATAATGAAAGCAAATGGGTGCTTAATGTGTAAAGATTCAGTATGAAAGTCTGCTTAATACATGCCTATAAAGGTTGAAACTATTGTCCACTTAATATTTTCTCACAAAACTCATTTTCATTAATAACTTGTGAACTCTACTTCAGTTAAATTTCTATTTTGAAATTTGTATATCATTAATGTTTGGATATGTGATGTTTAAGTGAAATTCCTCTATTCCTTTCCATGCTGCAGACATTTATCTTCTTTTTCTAATTTTAAGGGTAATAGAGGAAATATACATTAAAATATGAAAACAAATACAGTAGTCTTAGCCTTTTCACCTTCTCACATTGTGAACACACATGGCAACTAGTGCCCAGTTCAGAAATAGATTAGATATTTTTGGCCTTGGAACTTATCTCTTTCTCCACTTCTCAAACCTTCTGCATTTCTCAAGACAAACACTCTTTTCTAGTCTACAATCAGTGTGACCATACTTAGTTTATAGGACTATAAGTCACTGAATCCTACCATTCTGTTTTAAAACTTTTGTGTACCTATTCTTATAAATAGCAAATGTCAAAATTTGTGAGTTTATAGTTACATGAGATATGACATTTTTTGGAAGCATCAAGTCTCTCCTTACACAGGTTACCTAGGCCTCTATATCAGCAACTTTTCATTTTATGACAGAGATACCTGACACAAACATTCTAAGTAGAAAGGGTATGTTTTGGGTCACTTTTTAGAGGGTCCAGTCCATTACTGTGAGAAGGATGTGACATCATAGAATGATCCCTTTCATCAGAGCAAGGAAGCAGAAAACTATGGAATACTGTCTTGCAACTATGGATAGCTGTCTTGTTTTCTCTTTTTTTTTTATTTGATTTGAGACCCTAATGGTTAGAATTGTGCCACAGTATTTCAGACTAGATCGTTTTTCTCCAGTTATTCCTTTGAAAATATTCCTTGTAGACACACCAAGAGAAACATGATGTCCCCCAGGGTTTTTCTTAATTCAGTCAAGCTAACAAGAAAAGTTATCTATCATGCCCACTACCCATTATTATTTAAGATATTTTAAATTAACTCTTCTAATATAATATATTTTAAGCTTAATTTCCCCTCTCCAAACTCTTCCACAGTCCTGTCCACCTTCTTACACATCTTTATGTTCTTTTCCCTTCTTCCCTTGCTCTCCCCTTCCTCTGAAACAAAAAACTCCAAGACCAGAATACAAACATCAAAGTAAGCAAATTAAACTCCAATAAAACAAAACTGTCCAAACAAACACAAAGTCCTCTCCTCAAACAATAGTTTGTTTTATGTTGCCAAAGGACCTGCCCTGGATTTTGGTTGAAACATCATCCCATTGGAATAAGTGAATTTTCCTTTTCTCAGGAGATATCAGTTGCAAATAGCTTCTGGATTAAGGGTGAAACCTTGTGTTTACTTTCCCTTCTCAGTGCTGGCAGCAACTGTGCATGTCTTTTACATGCTGATATAGTCTCTGTGAATTTATGTGTGTAGCAGTGCTTATGTCAGGAACACAGTAATTCCTTCGATTCTATCTACCACCTCTGGCTTTTACAGTTTTTCTATCTCCTTTTCCACATTGATCCCTCAAACTTGAGGGAAGGGGGTTTGATGAAGGCATCACATTTAGGACTGATTACTGCAAATTCTCTCACTCTATTTATACCATTTAGCTTTAACCTTTAGTTAATCCCCAACTACTACAAGTAAAAGCTTCTTTGATGTGGTTTGAGTGAGGCATTGGTCTACAGATACAGCAATATTTTCTTAGGAATCATTTTACTATTATGTTCCTTTAGGGACACAATAGTATTACATTTTCCCATAAGCACATTTCCCTATCTAATCACAAGTTCTTTGCCACTTTAGCAATGGAAGATATCAACTGTGGCTCATGCTATGGGTCTTAAATCCAATCAAAAAGCGGTTGGTTACTTCTGTAACATCTGTGCCACCGTTGCCCTAATATGTCTCTGAGGCAGTTTGTTGGTATATGTAATTGGGCTCATAACTCCGTGATTACTTGTATCTTCTAATAGGATACAGAGAACTTTCTAGTACCATGAAAACTAGCCACAGAGGGGGACGTTTCTAGTTTCCTATGTCTGGAATTTCCATGGTGTTTGCTGAAATAAATGTTGTCTTCAGGAATAAGACCTTACCATCAGGTGGTGGAGATCAGCCAATCACCTTCGCAACAGCTTGTGATGTTTAGGAGAAATGGACCCATGAAACCCCTTTGACCAGTAACCCAGAAAGAAGAAACCCACTGATTATTTTAATTTTAAAGTCATTTTATATGTATTTTATGTACATTATGGGAATTACTGTATGTATGATGTCATTAGAGAACTTAGAGACCACCATTATACACACACATTTTAGCTTCTCTGTGTATTATTATTGTGCCCCATTTACTATGTTAAATATAATAAGATTTATAGAAGAAATTATCCACATTATGCAAATTTCAAGAGACATATTTATATCAAAACCCCATATCATTTATCTAGATTTCAAATGTAACTGAAAATCTACATTCTTATTTTCTAAGGCCTACAAGTCCATTTTAGGGGGAAGAAAAGTATCCAATTTCTGTAACATAACAACCAACTTCTGTGATAGAGACTATTAACAATTGTCTTGTTAAAATGACCATACTTACTTTTCAGAAAAATAAATACAACTTAAACGTTTAATTCAGAAACATTCAATGGATAGATGATGTGAACTCAATCCTAAATCTGATTGCAAATCTATTTTCTTTTACAATGTGTGATTTTTCTCCCCCTGTGGAACCATTTTGAATACCATTACAAATAAGAACTTAACATTGTGGTTCTCACTCCTACAAATGAAAGAGCCGTGGGTAAAGAGATGGAAAGAAATGAAAACAAAGTTGTAGGCTGTACCAGAAGACACTTTCCAGTCATGGCAGGGAGTCACTATGGAGATTTCTGCAAACTGTGACTTTGGTCTCTGCTTGGGCTCCAGTTAAGTTCTCTAACATCTAAAGCTGATGCCAAGCAGCTAGATGGTAAGAAAACTACAACAGCAACAGGAAGCATACTATCAATAATAGCATTAAAATAGCAGTGACAGTAACACCAGCTCTGCAAACACCACCACGAATACTACCACCATCAACAGCAACAAGAGCACCAATAAAAATACCAGCACTGCCACTGAGGTGGGCAGCAGCAGCAACAAGGCCAGTTGCAAAAACAATAACAACAACAACAACAACAACAACAACACAATTTCTCCTATCACCACCAACACAAGTAATGGTATTAACAGTAATTGAGCATTTAAGAGGAACATTTACTAGGTAAGAATATCTAGACAAATTTAATCCATACTCATGATCCTTTCAGATTCATTTTTGATAGCAATAGATAAATTAATGAATAAATAAATAAAAGAGCCTAATATCTAAATAGAATAAAAGAAGGAATTGGTAAATTGAACAACATTAGATACCCAGAAAAATATAGTTTCGTCTGGAATGTATCTTGAACTACAGGTTGTATAAGAAATTAATTGAATGGATACAAAATGTCAGACCCTCCTGATAGTCCTGAAATATTAGAACCACCTCGTGTGTGTTTGTGAAGAGAGAGTTATAATATGAATAGGAAAAGAGAACATTCAACTCTAAAACATATTGTTATGTATAATTTCTTCTGGTCTATATTCATACCTAAAATTTGATTTCATCTTCATGTTGTTTATTTTTTTCAAATTGATGACTTATTTATCTTATTACAGCAGTGGCATGGCAATTTGAAAGAAATAACAACAAGCAGCCTAAAAATTTGGGAGATGATTCCTATTTATTGGTCACCAAGGGTGATTACATGATTCCTTGGGATATATTTTAGTGCACATCATAGGTCTGATTTACTTCTTGAGGCTCTGTGTTTATGTATGACACAACCTTGTGCTCAGTTTTCTCTAAGAAGCTGATAAGTGCTCCTGTCTCAAGAGTCAGTTCAGCTAGTAGGATCACTGCTGTAGTTGGCACAAACTTGAAAATTGCTAGGCCCAGAATCTGTTATAGCTCTAATTCCTATTTTGCTTGGAGATCTATCTCTGCCCACTTCCTATTTTTCTCCATTCTCCGTAGCTGTTTTCCTGTTTCTGTCTCATCCTTAACCATAACTGTAGGAATCAAAAGTGTGTGCTCATCAAGCAAAAGTAAAGATCTCTGTCTTTCTCTGAGACTTCATTTTACTTGAAGGTACTGGAAATGGGATCTCACGCATTGAGGACGGACAGCTACTGCTGTCAGAAGAGCCAGAGGGACAGAGGAAACAATCAGTCATAATTTAAAATATATCTTTCCCCAAACCACAGCAAAAGCTGAAAGAGAAAAGAATGACTTCCTGGATAGTGAACTGAGCAATTCTCCATCCTTTCACTAATCTATGGCCTTGTGAATCACAGAGCTGGCACTTGAGCTTTGTCATGGAAGAAATAACTCATGTATATAACAAAAGGAAGAAAAGAAGGCATAAAATACCACACAGTCAGATAACCTCAAAACTTTGAGAGGCATAAGCAAACCTAAAAAAAGGACCTGAAATTTTCATAGAAAAAAATACTGACACTGTTCATTTGTTTCTGTCTTTGTTGTTTATATTTCAACTCATAGAGAGAAAAAGATCCATCCTCTTTCAAGAATGCAAATAGAAAAATATGTTGCTTGGCCATGATGCTTTGAGAAAGAAAACCAATAAATCATGCAGCTTCTTTTCGTATTGACTCTTTCCTCCCAGCTCCGCATGGGTGACATTTTACAAACTGAAAGGAAATACTGTGATATTTTTAAAGCTTGACTTTACCTCTACTTTCTTATTCATTTTCCAAATTTGGAGGAATCAAAATTGAAAATATTATAAATCAATTGTTTTCATAAAGAGGAAGTCAAGTTTTCCTGTTTGATAAGCTTTAAGAATTTGATAAGCTTTAAGAATCTACATGTTCTGCTTGAAACAAGCAACAACACAAGATTTGATCATTCAGCTCTTATTGAATATTTCTTACATATTAAAATTTATGTTTTCTCTGCATATTCTTACTTATTTAACTTTTCTAAGCATTTTGAGAAATAGATATTTTTTACTGATTTATGCATTCAAATAATCAAAATTATAAGCTTCTGATAACATATTTAGATACTAACAAATATTTTGGAAGTAACCCATTAAGCTTGTACCACAAATATATCTATTCATCATAGTTAATGTCAATATAATAATATTTATTATGAAAAAATACTAAGACTTAATTGAGAAAATTGAGATCCCCTTCATTATATTCCACCTACCTATTGTTTAATTTTCATATAAGTTATTTTCCATAAAACAGTATTTTATATGTAGAATGGGGCCCAATAGAAGTTTATTGATTCGAGGTTGTTCATCATATTTATTAGTGAAATAATATTTATTGACCTTCTAATCATAATCAAAACACTCTTTTGGGGGATTATGTGCTAGATCTGGTGTTCCATATCATCTGATCAACAGGATCAACTTTAAGATTCCTTTAATTATCAGTCAGCTCTAGTCATGAGAATTCTGCAGATAAGTATAATCAAGAAGAGATATGCATACTCATGACCTCTGTTATAAATCTCCATCCATTCATCATCCCTTCATCCATTCTTCTACCTGTCTTCCTGACTAATACAATTCTTAGTATTAAACTGGAACATGCAATATCAGTGACAAAGGATACTTTTATGGTATTCTGTCTTTAAATTCTACTTATAGGAAAGCTGGGAATATCTTTATTCTGAAAGTTAGAGCACTACAAATTCAAATCCAAATCCAAGTAGAGAATAGCAAATTTGAGCTTAAGTCAATGGACAGAGCAGGCAAGTTCACAGTGTTCAGATCCAACCAGAAATAGGAACTTCAAATACATCCAAACATCAGAATAGACAATCCCCATTGCCAACCCAATTTCTTGATTCAAATGCCATTCTTATCCCCCATGATACTCAGCACAATGAGGAGATATGTTTCTGAAATGCCACAACAACGTATCCCTAGTAATAAGACACCTTAAAGATATGTGTTGTTGACCTCTGTAACATGGGTTATATGAACATCATTGTAAACATGATGTTAATACGTGATACCTTGCTTGGTTGCCTGCAAGTTCCAAGATCGTATCTTTTTTTTGCTTATATCCACTATGTGCGAATGACACTACTCTTTAAATGCCCCATATCTTTCTTGGTTTTCTAGATTGGAGCAAGATCTTTCATTCTAGGAAACGGATATATGTAGGTAACGTGTATCTACAGAAAAAAAGCCTCTTAGGAAAAAAAAATATAAAGTGAGAGATCGTAAGTTGTTATTAAACAGATAACTGAGAAATTGAAGTACAGAATGCTTGAGTCTATTCTTTTTTAAAATAACATTAACTTATTTTCTGGGAGTAAATAAGGAAAGGGCAAAAGCTATGGGCCTACTAAATGAGTTTCAGTTTACATTTCCTGACCTTACTGTGCAATCATTAATAGAATGGCCATTGAAGAAAATTATTGTTCTAATACAGCAAGTTTTAGTTACTATCGTTAAGCTGGAGTTTCTTGGCATCCTTTCCCCACATGGTCAACTTTCTCCTGACTCTAAAAACTATTTTATATGCCATATTTTTGTCTAATATGTAGTGACCAACTACTGATAGTTTTAAAAATGCTCAAATTGTAAGAGATATGTTAAAATATGCAAATGAGATTATACATTGGTGAAAGGGGGTGAGATTAATGATAACAATTTTAAGTTGTATTGGAGGTTGAGTTTTTTTGAATAGAGAACAAAAAGTGTAGAGAGTCATAAGAATCAATCTTTTGTTATGGTGCTTGGCATCCTTTGTCGGTTCTCCAGGTACCTGTAAGTCCATTCATGGGTGGTACAACTGGTGTAAAGTTGCTATATTCTATTTTGTTCTGACCATTCTTTTCTGAACTATTGAGACCCCCTCTATCTCTTTCTGTCTGAAAGTATGTACTTGCTCAAGATTTCGTAAAAGAATTTTGTTAAGAGTCAGACTTTCTGGGACCTTATTTGTAAATACCCGGGAAGAAGTTACTCTACCTACCACAAAGGTGTGCATTTGTTCTCTAAGTCCCTCACATCAGCCATGATTATGAACATTATTAGATTTTGACATTGCTGTTTAAAGTCTCTGCCAGTCCCCTCCTAAAGTGACTGAGACCCAACCTCCTGCAATGAACAGATCTCCATGTAGTATTTGATGAGTTAAATTAATACTGCATCCAATAGTTTTTGAGGCAAATTGCTTTGATAAATTTAAGAATGAAAAAGGAGATTTAATGTTAAGAAGGAACAAAGTGGTATGTTCCATGTTTGAGACGAAAGGAAAGTCATGAACTTTTTCTTAGATGTGGAGAAAAGAGTAGAGATCCCAAGTGACCCCTAGATTCCCTCTGAGAAAAAGACAGTGGTACAGCCAGAGAAATAGAACACTCACAAATTTCACTGTGTCTGGCAGGTTTCCTACCTTTGTTTGATTGTTTCTAGACTTCTGTCAGCAAAAAAGTATAATCCCTGAGAAAACAAGGAGGCAAACAAAAAACCTACCCCATTACTTCAACTTTTTTCCAATGAGCTAATGGGGGTAACTCATTAGCAGAATACCCTCAGTTGATTAAGAGACTTAGTTAAGGGAATTAATGAGAAGTCTCTAAGGAAAACTTGTAGAGGAAATTTAATCCACCAACTCAGCTTTATTGGCAAGGGACACGTTTGGATATGATCTGGCTGAAATGCAGCATACACACACCTCTAATCCCTCTGGATGGAATATAGATACCCGCTTAGTACACATCTTTGATCCCTCTGTCTGGAATACAAACATCCCTTTTATACACACGTATAATCCCAAACAATGATGTCTAATTGAAGGCAAAGTGGTGAATCAGAGAAAGATTTGACAGATTGAGTCAGAGGTTAGATATACTCAATTTTCATCAGGACAGGAAAGAGAGACTATATAAAGAGGGGAGGAAGGAGAGAGAGGAGAGAGAGAGAGGGAGAGAGAGAGAGAGAGAGAGAGAGAGAGAGAGAGAGAGAGAGAGAGAGAGAGAGAGTGTTTTCATTTATTTCAATTCTATGGAGTTCAGTTCAGTTGAGTTCAGTTGAGTTCAGTTTAGTTGAGTATAGTTGTGCTCAGTTCAGTTTGGAGCAGTGCAGTTTTTGGAGTTCAGGGGCAGACTCCCCCCCCCCCCCAAAAAAAGCAATTCATTTAAAATCCAAGAGAATCCAATTTGAATCAGTCAGTTTGGAGGACTTTAGTCCAGAAGTGAACCAGCCCACTAGTGTTCAAAAAAAGAGAACTCAAATGAGTAAATTTATTCAACAGTATGTCTAAGAGGCTAAAACGTTCTAGAACTAGGTTAGCAAACAGAGGCTGGAAGCTGAAGTCTTCAAGGTTCAGTGTTCCAGAAGATTGAATTGTGTCAACTAGGGTTCTGAGGGTACCTGGAAGAGAATGGGGGACAAGAGACGTGAAGAAGGATGCCAAGACAAGAGTGTGATCAAGGCGACAATTTTATTTTTTCCCAAGGCTGAAGTTATACCATAACAGGGGTAACACAGAGAGGGGGGGAGTGTGAAACATTTCCACAGGCCAAGGACACAGTATTCGTGTGGTCAGCTGATATCAACAAGATGTGTTTTTTCAGAAATGTTACAAGTTTGCCATATTATTAGTCAGCAGGATGTTGGTGTCTCAGAAAGGTTACAGGTCATCACATTGGGCATCTTGACATCAGATGTATTTCTCAGCAAGGTCACAACTTTGTCATATCATTATTCATCCTGACCACCAGATTTGTATTAGTCTTCTGCAGCCAGCTGGGGGTTTTCCATGAAACCCTACTTAACTCTACCCATAATATTTACATCAATAATGGAGGGTTTCAAGGGCATCGCTCCCAACAAGATTGTATTGAGGTTAGAAGATTCCAGGGCTAGTTCTAGGGATAATTAAAACAGAGTATAGAAACACTCTGGGCTCAGCCCAAACCATGTATTTGTAAACTTGGGTATGACTGCCTCTCATTTCATCCCTTCCTCTGAGGAACTAAAAGCAACATTTACATTTACAAAGACTGAACTAATTCTTCATTGCAGGATGTGAGAAAATAGATGACCCCAAGGAACTTTTCTAGACTGAGAAACCCATGAAAATAGTCAACATGGGATAAAATATTATGTATCTTTTCAAGATATTCCAAAGATCTGATATAGATCTCTTTTTAGCTATATAATAATACAGTGCTGTGCACCTTTTCTTTATGCTATGTGAGGAGAGAATCTATACAATGTTTAATTTCCAAAAACAAGACAACGAACTAAAACTTTAGAAGCTAGTGAATAATCATAGTGATACCTCACAGGATTTGGGCAGCCATGTTTCCTCAGCTCAATACACATATTAAAGTTGTGAGTCCACATTTTTACACATATTATTAAATAACATGTTAAAACTAAAAGGACTGGGTCTGTATCTCAGTGAATAGAATAGAAGTCTGGATATCATAAGTTCTGAGTTCTCTTCCCAGCACTGCATAAAATGTTGAGTGGTGGCACCAGTAGGAAGACAAGGAGTTCAAGGTCTGCCCCAAAGTGAGCTCAAGTCCTGTACATGATACATGACCTTGTCTCAAAATACATAAGTAAATAAATAAATAAATAAATAACCTCCAAAAGAGTTTTAAAAGGAATTTTAAAAATAGAAAAAAAATAAGTCTTCCTTGAACATATTAATTCCACAGCTCTAACTCAGTTAGTGATCTTATGACCCTGACATTATGAGCCTCTCTCCTAATTAATTAAACCTGAGGATGAGTAAGTCACTGCATTAAAATCATCAAAAATTAACTAAAATTCTGACTAGAGCTCTAGAAATAGGCTTCTCTAAGTACAAATGGTGTTGCAAATAATCTCTTAGCATTAGGATAACACAGGCTTGCATAAAAATCAGCTGGAAGCATGTAAGCCTAGTAAGACCCAATGCTTTTCTTTGACTATCTGGCATTGTTAACATTAGCATTTACTATTGTAGTCTGTGTTGCATGAGAAGTCATGAGTTCACTTGGAATACTTTTTTTTTACTACATAGAAACTTAACATCTATTCCCACATCAGATACTCTGATTCCCATATCAAATGTAACTATTTGTGTGTTTTGATTGCATTGGTGAAAATAGGACTTTGCTGGTGGTCATACATAGTATATACAATTAAGTGTAGTAAAAAAAATCCCAATAATTCATGAGTATGCGGCTCTTTTATGTATTTATTGTACTATTCTTTTTACCTATATTTTAGAATACACACTCTATACTCATAAAAACGGCTACAGTAAAACAATCTGCCATGGTGCACAGTAGCAGCCTTGTATATATTGAGTACACCAGGTCTTTGGTCATTTCATTTCTCTCCTGTGGTTGGATTAATCTTCGACTGTTTTATTCATCAGGATCCCAGGGGGCAAGGGGCTTTTCCATGTAAATAAAACACATTAACTCCTGAGTGAAGGCAATCTCTTTTAGATTGTGATGTTCACATAAAAATAAACTACCTATTGAGGCGGGTTTCAGAAAGTATCCTGATTGTTAAGCAAAGCCTGATTTTTATTAGTCTGTGGCTGCTAAAACAATAACTGTAAGGACATGCTCCCAGTACCCTTGCTGAAGGACTCTGGAAGCATCAGAGAAATTGCCACTTCTTAGGCAGCTGTTTGGGTAACCTAACCATTCTGATTAAAAACACCTGCAGGCCTTTTCCCCCAATGTAACAGGGGCTGCGGTAATGACAGTGTGGGATGTCTGGCTACCTCAAGGGTGGTGAACCATAATGCTGGAGTGATGGCTTTCTGAGAAGCTAGCTATCCTTCATGTTTGAAGCTATTAAACATGAAAGCTCATTACAACAATAATGACTGTTTTGATATTTGCAACTGCCTGGAGTGAGGTAGCCAATGGAGAGCTACCAATGAGGCATAAAGAATCAGCTACACAGTGAGTGCAAGACCCAACTGGCCCTTTGGTTTTCACAAATCTAACCTTCTGGGGATAATGTTAAGTACTGGAATGACTTGGAACATTGTGACCCAATCAACAGTCAACCAGCCAAGTTCTTCTGGCCATTCATAGCTAAAAAAATACTTCTTCTTTGGATTCTCAACACTTTAGATCAGAAAACTTTACATAATGGTCACTGTCATGTACTTGTGGCACTCTGTGCTCTCTAAAGTGTAAAATCTTTTTTGGACCCATATAATTTCTTCATGTAGTATTCAAAGTAAGACGATAGCCACAGAACAGGTTATTATTTGTCACTGTTATTTAAAGGTTGCTTCTAACTCTTTTTCATATTTAATACTGTAATAATATTCATGTTAAATATACACACTCATGTTTATACAGCATATCATGAGGAGATCAGAGAAAAGAGGACAAATATTAAGGAATTTTGCCCATGAGTAAAATGAAACTCGTCTGTGAATTTATATGCTTCTTTTGATTCTGGTATATTTTATTTGCCTAAAAACTTTTAGAGAACATGATACCTTAGTACCTGGAGATTGATAATCAAAGGGTAGAAGACACCATTTACATAGTGACATAGAGAGAATCTGTTATAAACATTACCTGTAAGATAAAAAGCTGACGGTCAATGTGCTAAGGCAGGAAATACGAGGTGGGACACTGGCAGGAAGAGAGAGAATTCTGAGAAGTAGTGTAAGTAACAAGAGAGATGTGGGGACAACTGAGAGAAAGAGAGACAGGAAACAGACTGAGAAACACAGAGGTAAACCAGCAGAAGAGATGCTAAGGAAGAAGTGGGCCGGGACTGAAGGAGAAGTAACTAACCACATGGTAGACAGAGAATAGTTAAAATAGGTTAAATAAGTTAGGAGTTACTCACGTAATGAACCAATACTTTTGGCCTGGGCATTTAATAATAACCATTCAGTCTCAGAGTCATTATTGATGGAGAGTAAGGAACCAGAAGAAAAAATGGATTTAAAAATTATTTTTACATAGTACAAACACAGCAATGTAGACAGTGTCAATGCACACTGGACACAAGGCAACTGCAAAGCAAGCAAGATCTATATGACAGGTTGTGCCTAACTCTATGATAAAATTCAGTGAAGTTTAAATTCCCCAGGAGAACAACAATTTCAGTTTCTATTCCAGTGTTTAACCATGGGTAAATTAGTGTTTTCTGAATTCTTGTTGAGAGTATAACAAACACCAACAGATATAGCCAGGCTTTGAGGATTAGAAGTAAATATTAAAATATTGGAAGTGTATGGAAATTATAATAGTTGAACATGAATCCTTAGCATAAGAAAGAAAGGATCTAAAGTATCATGGGACAAATATTTTGCCTCTGTTTTCTCCACTCATTGGGCATCCTGGGATATAGCTTATGTTGGGTAAACCATTGGGTGCTGCTGGACATTAGTTGACTTGGAATGTTTGTGCCTCTTGTGGCCAGAAAGAAGAAATGAAGAGGAACTGTCCAAGACGGACCTTGGTAGTTGAGGTTAGAAACACAATGTGAAATGTTTTATGTTTGTTATTGAGATCTCCACCTGTTTTCATCACAGAAAAGCTGAATGCGAGATCTGAATTTAGAACATTTGGGACTTCTGATTTCTTGGAATTTAAATTCTTTTATATGGAGTTTCAAAATGAAGACAACTTATTCATCATTGGTGACCATCATTGACCTTCAGATGGGACAGGATAAGTGATAGCAACACCATCTCAGAGCTGAGAACTTTGTGCCTTAGAGTAAGAAACAAATACCACAGAGGAGATACTGACTACCCATAGGAACAGAGGACATTGCATCAGGCTTATGTGTACCAGAAAGTCCACTAGTGAAACTCTTTGGATAGTGCTTAATGTAGTATCGGTGATTTCTTAAATCTCCTGGGTAGACCTAGTAGAAATCTGGCCCCTGTCTGCCAGTGAGGGCATCCTTCACCATATTGCACTGAACTGCTTGATAGCTTATGGGAAGGTGCACTTTGCATGTCAGTCTTCCCAGGGTGATTATGTAGGATGGGAATCAGGAAACTGTGTGGAAATCCTGGAACTATTTTCCTAGGACGATAGAGCTCTGGATCTGGGGGAAAGGACTGGTCTTATATCTGATGAAGATACATTGACACTTGAGTTTCAAAATGTATTTGTCCAAAGCATGATCATGAACATGTTATTTTTCCTCTGCTTCCTTCAATAATTAATTTTTCTGTACCTCATTTTGTTTAAGGTTATTTTCACTGAAGACATGTCTTGATCTGAGTAGTTTACAAGTTTGCACATAAATATATAAAGCATAATTCTAGGTAACTTGAATGCCAAGTGTAATATATTATTTCCTTAAGATGTATAGCCAGGAAGTCATAGACTTTAATGATTAAGCTAGCACCATCATTATGCTAAATGAACATGTTCTAAAACTTTCTTCTAGATATTTGTGCTCATGGGAATAGATAGATATTACTTTGGACCTGTGTTAGAGAAGCTTTTCTTTGTTGTCGATGATGGTAAAAGCAGACTGCTGTCTTCTGCACATGCCATGGCCTTTGTACCCATCAATTCACAAATGCTGTAGTCACCTCCATCAAACATACACATTATTTCCATCATATATGGGAAAGGGGTGATCGTGGCTCTGCTCCTCTTAGACAACCTACTGAAAATTAAAGGTTGCTTTGGGGAGAGGAATTAGTTGTGAGGTAGAAGAGGGTCAGTGGGAATAGGGTAATGTGAAGGGTGATTATGATTACAGTATATATATATATATATATATGTATATATATATACATATGTGTGTGTGTGTGTGTGTGTGTGTGTGTGTGTGTGTGTGTGTGTGTAGAAGAAAATTGAATCTGTGTTTCTGGGACCAGTCTAAATCCCAGACTAAGCAATGTCTCAGACTGTTGCTGAGATGGATTTTCAGTCCTTAACAGTCTACTGGTGCAGGCCAGCAGTCCTTCCCTGACCTGGTTCACTGTTCAACTTCATTTTATTTCAATAAAAAATTAGTATCAAGTGATCATGTAATTTGGGAAAGATGCAGATACCACAGAAATGACTTGAACAATTAGAAGCTACTAACAATCAAAGGAAGAAAATAGAATAAGCATCTGGAGATAAACGGTGACGCAGCACACCACTCTGAGACTGCACGGACGTGAGAGGGGACTGATGAAGACAGTCATTTCTCTTTCTTCAGAAGGGCACTAGGAATAGGAGGTGTGCTTTTTATTTATCTCCTGTTCATGATGAATTCTCTTCTATTGGGAACTATTCAAAATGTAATACATCCGTGTCCACTGTAAGTGCACTTATCCTAGAGTTTTACAGTGGCCTAAGTGATTACCTGGCAGGCTTGCTACCTGACTGGTGTGTTCTTGGAATAGCATGATGACTTTTATCTCTGAGAAATATGGAATTTAAGATTTCCACTGTATAATACATTTTTATTATATTGATAGGCTACTCAGACTTAAATGGATGGGAAACAAACATTTCTATAATCTAAGACTATATTTATGTATACATTTGTGTCTCTCTTCATTTGACTCAGTATTACCTACCCATCTCCATATGTGAACTTCTGTGTGTATATATTTTTCTTTTTTATTCTATGTGGACAGCATATGCTCAAATAATACCAATAGCGATTATTATATTTTCAAACATTTTTGTGTGCCCAACTTTTTTATGTATGGCATTCCTTCTTTTGCCTGGCAACCATTGCACCATGGAAGAAAATTCATTTTGTGGTTGGCCATTTTTAGAATAAAGTTATTTTTCATCCCCCAGACTAAATTAGAAAACCTTGACTCCCAATCTGATTTAATTTCCCCCTTTGCCACTATTTTCCAAGCTGTAATCACCGTGTTTTCTTCACAGAATCATTGACACAGAACCAGAAAACATATCCCCGTGAGGAATAAGCTGACTGTAAATAACTTGTCTTTAAAGGCGAAGGCTTATTGGATTTTTACACAAGACATCATGAGTCCTAGCTAAATACAGTAGGATGTCCATGCCCCTTCGACATTGAACATGGCTATGTTCAGGTTTTTTAAACCCTGAAGGAGGTTTATAAAAAGTGTCTACCTTCATTTTACTGGAGCATAATTCTGGCTGTAGCAGAAAATTAATAAAACACTACAGCAAGTATAAATTTATAAAGTCAAGATCTGATCGTACACACATGGAGTCAGTGAATGAGAAGTTGTAATTAATTGACTAAATTGATACTCATTACTTCTGCAATCAGAGTCCTTATTTTCCCGATGAACAATACATTTTTTAAAGTTTGTCTTTGAAACATTTTAAAATGTATGCTAAGTAATTTGTAATATTTGAAAATCATCTTGTCACACAATGATAAAGACAGCAGAGTGTGAAGTGAGTACTCTAGTGTCAATGCTTGTACTTGTTACCAGGTTTTGTTTACCTGGCTACCAGGTAGCTATGCAGACACCAGAATATATAATTCTGTCAGAACTGTGGTTTAGGTAGTAAAGATGTTGCTGATGGTGTGCTTTGGAAAACAACTACCTCTTTTCTACTTAAATTACAAAATAGTGAAAAGACCCTTAAAGAATTGTCCTCCGAATCAGCATACCACACTTCTTCTTGATATAAACATGTGGAAGCATGTAGAATACCATAAGGGCTAAGATGAAATATTTGTCTCCTCGTTTCTTCAATGCAATTAGAAATAGCATAGTACATCTAGAGAAAAATAGAGTCTTTAGAATCTCAATTATAGATGCCCTCTATTGTTTATTACTGGGGAAGAGGGGAATGAATGAAAATATTTGTAATTATGACATTCGATAGACTGAAACTTAAGCAAATAATGGGAGTGAACTGGCTGTGAAATATTTAACTCCTTCAATCTCCGCAGAGAATTTCATTTTACCTAAACCTTTGAAATCAATATATTCTTTGACAATCCCCCACACAATACATACAAAATGTTCTGTCCACACTCATTTGTCTACCCTCTCTTCTTTTTCTACCCCTGTAAAACCTCTTTCCTACTACCAAGTCCATACCTCACCTTCTAGTCTTTTTATTTTGTTTGTGATCCTGCCTTTTATCACTCTCTGCCTTTAGCCAGGCCCACCACTACAAAGAGCATGGCTGTAAGTTCTCTACTGGATCATTAATAACTCACTAGTGGTATCACTGAAAATAATGACTTCCTGTTTTACAGCAGTCCTTGATAGCCATTAGCATTCCTAGGTACCCCTAAGCCCCAACCCTCTACCTACTATAACTGAACATTTACCAGCTCTAGTCGTCTGTAAACCCTAGGTTGGCCAACAAAGCCATGAGTTCATGAGTATCACATCCATGTCTTTCCCATAGGACAGTATTTCATAGATGCCTGGTTTTTGGTTTTTGCATTCTTTCTGCCTCTTTTATAATTCAACATGAGATTTGGAGAGGGGAATTCTAGTATACCATTTAAATCTGAACACTCAACTGTCACTTATTCTCAGCACCTGGAACAATTATGAATTTCTATATTAACTACTGTATGTTCCAAAGAAAGAATCTTTGATCAATGCTGCAGACAGCATTATGGGTGTAAAGGTCAATTAAGAAGCAGTTTGACATTGTGCCCATTTAGTTGGGCAAAAGTACTAGTTTCATCCCTACATCCAATGACCTCCTAAGAACCTTTGACCATGTCCTCAGTACTGACCATGAACTCCCTATATATAATGGCTTTCAGATCTTGTGAAAAATTAGTTAAACCACAACAAACATTCCAGTTATACCAGTAAGTTTTTCGTGCACAGCAAGATTCTATAACAAAATGCAAAGTCTACAACTAGAAAACACAATAGGTAACTTTTCCCTATGCTTGCATAGCAACACTCCAAATGCTATCCACAAGGCAGGAGCTTCCAGCTCAGTTACAGCATGGTTACATATTATGATGCCAAGACCTAGGGTTTGTCAAAGTTAGCCTTACTGTTGCTTTGATAAAACATCATGAACAGAACAACTTGTAGAAGGAAGAATTTATTTGCCTTACTTTCCGTACTACTGTTCATCATGGAAGAAAGTCAAGACAGGAACTCGGAGCAAGAACCTGGAGGCAAAAGCTAACAAGGAGGCAATAAAAGTACACTGTCTACTATCTTTTCCCAAAAGCTTGCTTAGCCTTCTTCCTTACAGAACACAGAACCCAGGAGCAGCCCCACACACACAGTGGGCCAGGTCCTCCCACACCAATCACTAATTAAAAACACCCGACCTGCTTGCTTACAGCCTAATTTTGTGAAGCCACTTTCTCAACTGAGGTTCTCTTTTCTCTAAAGACACTATATTGTCACAAGTTAATATAAAACTAGCAAGCATGGGGTCTTATCTAGTTCTGGAGGCAAGAAAAGACAATGGATATAATGTATGAATTTGAGGACTTTGGGAATCTTCCTGGGCAACAACTCTAGGAAAGTACCTTCAAATTAACACTACATTTTCACTTAATGAGTCTTAGCTTCTTGAGATCAGCAATACATACCCATTCATGGTACCTCCATTCACAGTATTTTAAAAAACATTGTAATTAATTCTTTGATAATTTATATCAGTATATTTTAATCATATTCCCCATCTGCTCCTTTCTTTAACTCTCCAAGTCTTACACCCACAATTCCATCCTTTCTAATTCTGTCTCTGTCTCTCTCTGTCTCTCCCTGTCTCTCTCTATCTGTGTCTCTCTGTCTCTCTCTGTCTTTCTCTTGTCTCTCTCTCTCTCTCTCTCTCTCCCTCTCTCTCTCTCTCTCTCTCTCTCTCTCTCTCTCTCTCTCTCTCCTCTCTCTAATCTTGAGTTCTCTTTATCCAATATAAACACTGGTGTAGGAGTTCTCTTTATACCTGTCCTTCCATTTTGACAGGTGTACCCAGGACCTTAAATCTACATTACCACTAGCCAAATCCCCCAACCCCAAGACTGTCCTTCCAAAAAGCCACCAGCTGACCAAAATTTATAATTAAAACCCTACTACGCCCCTAATGAAAAATAGGCATTACATAAAATTGTACGTATATAATACCATTGTGTGCCCTGCTATAATATAATGTTCTTGATTACAGAAAATATTTGTTTTATTTTGATTGTACTAGTGCTGCGAATCATTTACCAATACAAGAATACATGAAGACGCATGGCTCAACTTCTAGGGAGAAAAAGACAAGGACGCTGATGAGATTTTCAAATAATATAGACATTATTTCTTTTTTACTAATAATATGCAAAATATGGAGGAGAGACATCAGAATATATTTAGGAATTTCAAATAAAACATATACAAAACAAAATTTGGGGGGATCTTTGAATAGATAATTCTCCTTTCTTAGATCTGAGACTCATTTCTACCTTAGAAATTCAGCATAATATATTAAATTGTCAGATTGGGTACGAAAGAGAACTGTAAATTTGGTGGTCGGAAATGGAGCACCTCTCATTTCTCCAGGAGATTATCCTACTAGCATATGAACCCTCTGCTGCTGGAACTGAGGCAGTATGCAGTCAACATTGCATGTCATTAGACTAGAACTACACAAGGTTGCATTTTCAAGAAGTTGCCAGCTACTTTCCAGGGAAAAATATCAAATGGCCAATAGTAGGTTTGAGGAATCAAATGTACCAAAATTTAATGTTTGTGTCTCACTGCTGATTGTTGGTTTTATCCAAGTTTAACTATTTAAGGCTATCTTTTTGGTCCTTTAGCTTGTAAATCAAATTTATATGAAAGTCAACAGGAAATATAAGAAAATTTAGAGGGTCCAATCAAGATTGTCTCACCTGTATTATTCACCTGTAAAGTAAATAATATTAACAATTACCAAATGTGACGATGGAAAGAATAAATGAGTTAGAAAAGTACAAAGCAAGTTGTCACTCTATCATAGAATTTTGACATATTCTGCTTGTTCTTCTTAAAACAAAAACACAGATAAACAGACAAATAGCATTAATGTAGATGATGTGCTTATTTGTTAAATATCCAGTATCTCTACAGGGGAATAGTTTTGATTTTAAAATTCAGAAAAGAACATTACAGAATTTCAGGTTTTAAAATAGTAATGTGATCGTGAATGGTATCATATACTAAAGTTTATATCATGCAATCTTTATTACTGTTCTTTAATTCAAGAGATACAATGCACATGCTGTATGAAAGAAAGTAGAGTCTGTTCTATTCACACTCTCTGTGTGTCTCTGTGGTGGTTGTTATTGGTTGTGATGTTCTAGATCTAGATTCTTTAGCCAAAGTGTGTTCTGATATGACCAAGAGCACCTACATAGCTTAATTCAAAAATTGACATCCTTCCTATACAAGATAACATTGCATCTATTTTAGCTTTTGGGGGCACATACTTTTTCCAAAAAGCAATTTTTACTGTAGCACAAAGGTGACATGAGACAAACTATACATTGAAGATAATGGCATTCCAGTATAAATGTTTTTGCATGATTAATTGTGAATGATTTCCCATTCATGAACTTAATATACCCTAAATAACTAAATCAAAATGTGGACTATCAAAACGTTCTTTATGAGCGTGAACATTAACTTAAGGGTCTTAATTCTGAAAAGCATGAAATGTCTTTATGATGCTTCAAAGATTTGAGCATAGACATGTTATTCACAGTTATTATCAATTTCCAATCAGAGAGTCACTGTCTTTGAGAATTAAGTATTGCAAACAGATTGACACTGTTGCTTGGTAAAGAGTGCACTCCAAAAGGCAGAAGATCTTGAAATATCAGGGTCTCCTCATGGAGACATTCCAAAACAGATGTTTAAAATTAAAGTCAGTATCTAGCCATAAGATATATCTAATATTGAAACAATATGAACATTCTTCCAAAGCAATCTTTCCAGTTTACAATATTTTATCATAGAAGCACTTCCTTTTCCCAGGGAAACATTAAGAACATTAGAAGGTGAGAAGGACAGTTACATCTATATGCCAATCTTTATTTATCCCAGAGATTCATTTACTTGAAACATTGAGGAAAAATACTATCTGGTTATAAACAGTCCTCAAGATCCTAGAAATAAAACTATCAACAACAAATAAACCATGGTAAATGCCATCAGAGTAATTGCACAAACTCTGCAATGTGGATAAAAGTTAATTGATTTTCTGAAACTGGGCTACTTCATCTGCAATATTTGAAGAAATATTACACAATTTGGAAGATGTTTGAGGCTTAATGGGCATTTGGTATATGAAGTGTCTCACATCAGAGAGGGCAATTATTGGATATTGAAAGCACATGCTACTCTTCTCACACACCTTCTCTTACATTCTGCCATTTTTATCTGAAAGTTCTAAGTGATCAATGAAATATCACATGTTTCTTGGGGGAAAGCTAAAATCTTATCACATTAATTAAATCTGTATGCAATTGTAAAACTGATTTTAAATTACTTAAAAAGGCAACCTTGCTTTATTATCTTTGTTATGCATTTATTGGCTAATGCACACATGAAAAATGATGAAGGTGATAAATTTATTGTTAGATTAATAAAGAAATGAAAAATAATGGAAATTTATGGTAAATAATCCAAACAGACCCATGAATAGGCTGGAGGCTTTCTGGCCTTTGTCAAATACAAGGAATATTGCATTTTGTCATCACATATCATTTCTTTCACTGTCAAGATTTTGGAAAGAATTACTGTCATTTGTGCCTGTGTGGGAGTGAAGATAGATATAGAGTGGTTTGTAAATAGTCTTAGCCACAGATTCTGAATTCAATAATCTGACCAGGCTCATTTCACATGCTTAATCAATGACTACAATTTGCCCATAAAAAGTTAAAATTACCTAATCTTTCTTAAATTGCAACAACATTCTGCTATTTAATCATAATTCATTTATCATTTTCAAATGTTTGGGATTGTCCTGGACAAAATATTTTCAATTGTAGAAAGTTCTACAATCACAAGAAAGAGACATGATTTTCAGATTTAAATCATTTATTCAAAATTAGATTTTCATTTATTCTAATCCTTTTGCCAGGTAATTAAATAACTTTCAATTTATTAATGTATTTACCAAAAGATATATTTTAATTGACATTTTCCCTATAATGTTGGCATCATTACATAAATGTAATTATAATCACATTCCTGACTATGACTAAGTCAACACATTACTGCTCTTAGCAGGACTATTGCAAACCAGGGATAAAGAAATGAAGAACTTCTGTGTAAGAAAATTTGTTCCCTTTGTTATAATGGAAGTGGTCCTAAATAATAACAGTGTACTAGGGAATGTTTTATTTATGTCCTATGATGGATCACTACCAATTAGAGGTGCAGCTTTCTAGTGCACTAGAGTACAGTCAAAGAAATTGAAATCCCATGTTACTAAGCCTATGACTAGTGAATATGACACACAGCCACTTTTTGTAAATCTCTATAAGCAAACACAATGATGGGCAGAAAATAAGCTGGTTGATTCCCAGAACATGCCACCTTCCACAACTGCTCATTAACAGACAAATATCAGTACCGATATATGCCTTTGTTTCTTCTGTCCACTCCAATATTTGTACATATGATGTCTTCCAGTCTGCTTGATTCAAGATAATTTGTTGTTGTTACTGATGATGTTAACCAATGAATTTTGTTGGAGTTGCTTATGGTAAAATGGCTGAGGGCAAATTACCTGTAGGAGCAGAAATGAAGCAAAGCCAGCTGTATCTTTAAAGTCATATCCCAGAATGAATAACAACTTGTGAAAACCAGAGCATGCTGAGACACTTGTAAACTGCAAAAAAAAAAAATCTGATATACTATGAACAGGTTCACAAATCTCTAAGCATAATTTTTCACTACGGGGAAGTCAATAAGGACCGACCATCTGCCATGTTTCTATCTCACAAAGTAGAGCCTCATGTTGTGCAATATTGTCTATTGAGAGCATGCCTCCGCACACAGGATCTCAAGGACGCCCCTAACTGCAGCTGAAAGGTGTGAAGGGCTCATTTGTAGGTGTCCATATATTTTAAAGCAATATGGAAGACTGGGTGACAGAGTATTGGTTTTCTGTTTTTTTTTAACTGTGTTTTGATATTATAAATGTGAATTGAAAGTAAGTAAACAAACAGCATAAAGTTGCAGTAATATAAATATGGCAACTCATCATACAACTGAAATTTGACCCCTGGACAAATTTGGACTATAATCTCTCATTTATAACAGTTGATGAATGATTGTTGCCGAGCATGTCCTGTGTTGAATGATCACAAGGAACTCACCTGAAGAAACATGGGTCAAACTATGTGACCACTAAAGTTTCCTGTTCAAATTCTGCTTGAGGTGCAATAACATCAGACTTGTTTTATTTTGTTTATTTTCCTAAAAGAAAATGATTGAACAAAGAGTTTGTCCTTCTAGTATGGTATACTGATCTTTTGACTATAATATGTGAAAAATGTCTCTATGGAAAGACACTTTGAAAATCACTAAATGTATAAAGCATCAGAGAGTATCAGACTATAAAAGAGGCATTATTTCCATTTCAGCCAGGACCTGATTAATTACATTTTCTTCTATAGTTTACTAGAAACTGTCAATATGATCATCAACTTGGTACTTACCTGACTCATTCCTACTCAAGAAAATAGTCTGTCATTTATCGAAATATGTGGCATTGCATAGAGACTCCTTTTATTTTTGAATGAATGCATCATCATCCTCCAAAACACTGGGCTCCTACAGACTTCAGTGAAGTGGATGCCATTGAATTTTCATGTGACTTACCACTCACTGGAAATTCAAGGTCTCTTAGAAATTAAATTTTCCCTTAGAAGATTTACATGTGAATGGTTTGGTTATTGATACAGTAAGTTCATAGATGACATTTTGGGCAAGTCATTGTATAGTGAGTGTTCCGACATCATTAGTGAGTAAATTCCCTATATTCAAAAGTTGACGGTATATATGGAGTTAGTGAAAACTATTGGAGATGCGGTCAGGCTTGAGGAAGGAGGGGATTGGAGGGATGACCCCAGAAAAGTATCTTGTTCTTAACCACTTCTGACTTCTGTGAAATGAACAGCTCAACCAGGCCATACTTTTCCATTATAAGGTTTCAACTAAGCCTAAAGATGGCATAACTAAGTGTACAGGGATTGAATCTTCTAAACTCATGAGCCAAACAAAAGCATTCTTTTTTAAGTTGTATATGCTAGTAAGGTTTGGTGAAAGCAACAACTACCACAGGACAAACTTGGACTATAATCTCTCATTTATAACAGTTGGGGAAGGATTGTTGCTGAGCGTGCCCTGTATATAACAAACTATATATATTTGCAAGTGATTTAAGTTTCTTTTGTTCACTTTGTCAGCTTTAATCGGAGTGATTATTTAACAAAGCAAATAAATGACACTCTATAGAAAGCACACTCAATCAAGACTCCTACTCCCATAGTAAAAATCTGTAGTAAGAAAGTAGAATGATCTTATACTTCCTATCAGGAGATTAAAAAATGGTGCCTTCTGATATTTTTCAGTTTCAAGTAGAGGATAACACATTTCCAGGATCACGTGCCAACAGCTGTGTTAATTTTGTCTTTGTACATATGATTAACTGGATTGGCAATCCTTGTTTCTATCTTTGGCATTTTAGTTTATGACAGTCTGCAACCAGACTCTAAGATACATTTACCTAACGTTGAGAAAAAATTGGCAAAATATATCTGGGTATTGTAATTCTGTTTCCAGGTTGGAAAGTTTAGTCCAAATTCTCTCAGAATGCAGTGCTGCTTTTTTGTGAACTGCCTTGGTATATAGAGTAAGTGGCTGGTACTTCTGTTATCTTTTCTTTGCAGAATAGCTTTGTCTCTCTGGGTTAACAAACTTACAAGGGATTTTGACAGCTACTTATGATTGACTGCATCTTCATCTACTGTCAGAAGTATATGGTCAAAATCCAACTCATCACCTCATGTTCTTTCAGCCATATTGCTTTGGCTATCATAAAATTCATATTTGTTTTCTAAAGTACACCTACATTACTGTAACAATGCAAACAACCTTGTTGCATAATTAAACAAAGCATTGAAGAACATATGGGTAAAGTACAAAATAAAAGATATACCCCAGTAAGTTTCATTTAGCTATCTCAATACCAACAGAGTAATCTGGAAAGATTTTAAAAAGAAATACAGCAAACAGGTACAAGTTCATTTAAATATAGAATGGAGAGGACTTCTCTCTTTCTAAATTATACCACGGCCCCGTTCAGCTTATTCTGAGAATTCAAGATTAACAGTTAATAAGCCTCTTTATCACGCTGAAAAGTAACAGATGAAATCATTTGATGGTATTAAAATACTAAGAGTATGCTATTAGATGAACATCCAGCAAGCACATTCAATATAAAAGTATCTTAATAAACTAAACATATTTAAATTTAGTTTAGATGAGATTTATGAGTCTGAAAAATGCACATGATTCCTTGGTGTGAAAATATAGAAATATATGAGCATTAACATGGTTTCTACATAAATTTCTACTGGAAAGACAGTAGAAAAAATGATTCAAATTCATGTTTCTGAGAAAAAATTTAAATTTGTTAGATACAGTTATGCACAGAGAAAGCATATAAGTTTCCTCACATGAAACTCTGAAGAATGTTGCTGGATTTAGGGATAAAAAAGAAAAATACAAAAAATGACTAAATTTGTGTAGACCTACACTAGCACAGTGTGATGGTTTGTATATGCTTGGCCCAGGGAGTGTCACTATTAGTAAGTGTGGCCTTGTTGGAGAAGGTGTGTCACTGTGGGTGTGGGCTTTAGTACCCTCATCCTAGCATACTGGAAGCCAGTCTTCTCTTAGCAGACTTCAAATGAAAATGTAGAACTCTCAGCTCTGCCTGGATCATGCCTGTCTGGATACTGCCATGCTTCAACCTTGATGATAATGGATTGAATATCTGAAGCTCTAAGCCACCCCAATTAAATATTTCCCTTATAAGACTTGTCTTGGTCATGATGTTTGTTCACAGCAGTAAAACCCTAACTAAGACACACAGTCAGAAACAGAAATTCAGGAGAAATATCCACTTCCTGTCAATGCAAAAAATATCACTTACAAGGGCTGGTGAGATCACTTTGCACTTAAGGAAGTGGTTTGTGCTTCTAGAGGACCTGAGTCCTGGTTCCAGCAACTGTGTGAAGTGTGCTGGTTAATTGACACAACTTGACACAAGATAACCTCATCTGAGGGTTAGGACCCTCAATTAAAAACATGTTGTAATAAGATTGAGTTGTAGGCAAGTCATTTTATTAATTAGTGATTGATGGAGGAGGGATCAGCCCATCGTGGTTTGTACAATCCCTTGGCTGTTGGTCCTGGGTTCTATATGAAGGCAGGCTGAACAAGCCAGGATGAGCAAGCCAATAAGCAGTACCCCTCTATGTCCTTTGAATCAACACTTACCTGCAAGTCCCTGCCCTGTATGAGTTCCTATCCTGATTTCCTTTGATGATGGACAGTGATGTTGAAGCATAAGCCAAATAAAACATTTCTTCTCCAAGTTCCTGTGGTCATGGTAATTAATCACAGCATTAGTAACTCTAACTATGATATCAAGTATCTCCTAACTATTGTTACTCCAGCTCCAAGGTATCCAACATTGTCTTGTCTCACAGACACCAGCACATGTGGTATGTACCTACACAGACCTACACATAAAATGACATACTTTTAAATATTTTAAACTTGAAAAAATATTTGCCATATGTGATGTACATATATACTATCATAGTATATATATATATATATATATATATATGTATATATATATAGTGTATAACTATGATTCATGAAAGTATAAAGACTTTCTGAAGCAAAGTAAAAAATATATGAGTGAGTACAGATTTATATTAAGAAAGCTGACATTTTTTAAAGATTCTGTTTCCCCTGATTTTATTGGTAGGATAAATTATGTTCCCACAAAACACTAACATCTCAAGGTACTTCTGAGAAATTTTAAAATGTTCTTTTTTAAAGAAATCTTTTAAAATTCCTCTTATTTAATTTATGCACATGGATGTTTTGCTTCCAAGTATGTGTCCATGCAGTGCATGTATGCCTGGTGCTATTGGAGGAGAGAAGAGGGCATCAGATCTCCTGAAGCCAGAGTTATAGACAATTGTTAGATGCTGTGTGGACATCTGGGTCCTCTGGATGATCAGATCACCCGGTGTTTTAACTATACAGCCAACCCTCTGGTCCCTAAGAGTGATGCTTTTAAAACTATCAAACATAATAGAGAATAGTTAAGTAATTTTTGAGAAATTTTGTAGATATTTTTGTTCTTTCAGTAATTATTATTTAGTACAAAAGCAAAGCACAGTAAGCTCGCTATCTGTACAAAGATTAATACTGAGAATAGGAATGGCAGAAGACAGGCATGCTTTCACAATAACATGTCACTTGAGAACAATCATAAATAAATGCTGTTTTCAATAAGAATTACTAGAAAAAGAGTCATGATGAATACATGGCAACAATTTTAAGTTGGCTTTTGCCCATTCTATAATACAAATTATTCTCCAAGTGCACTGGAAACAGAAATGTGGAAAATTAATGAATGAAACTTTTTACATATGAAAATAGTGAATTTCTTCCATTATTCTAGGTATTCCAATGATACTTAGATAAAGCATATTAAGCACTAAATACAGACAAACACCGAGAGTTTTTAATATATTGTAAAACAGTAGATATAGTTAATAACAAAACACAAGTAGGAAGACATGAGCTACAGAGTGAAGACAAGATGGAGGTGCTAAGAATGCTTATACGGTAGAGGAGGAGAAGCCCTTGGTCCCACTGATATGGAGGCTAAAGATCATGGAGAAGTAAAGATCCATGGAAGGGAAGTTTTATCACCTGCTAGGATTTTTCCAAAAACATATGCATCAATGTTTAAGCCAGAACATATGCACAAGACTCATTATTACATGTACTGGGATATCCCCTTATGCTCAGAATATAAATATCTAGTATAATGAATGTATATTTTAGTAAATACATTCCTAAACTTGTATGTGTCTATGGGAAGGAATAAATTTAGCTGTCTGAAAAATAAACGACTGGGTTTAACAAATGTAACATGTAGGAAAAGAAGGCAGATTGTAAAAATTGGCATATTGTGTTACCATAGAAAAAGCATTCACCAAGAGCAAGACTGAAATCCCAGCATTCATAGTTGTGTGGTTAGGTGGCAGAGTTATAATGTTAAGTTATGAGGCTCTCATCTTAAAAATCTTTGAAGAGAGCAGAAGGGACTAATCATAGGGAAAGGATTCCCAGTAGGTACTAGTGAAAAATCCCTCTTCCACCAATGTGCCATTCACAATTATGTGCACCTGTGATGACCAAGCTCATCAATGTACCTGAGCACACATACTTGGCTTTTAACTCATCTTTCTGACTCTTAGCCCCCAAATGTCTCTACTTTTCAGCTTCCTTACCTATGTAAACAACACATATGACAAGTATATTAGTGACTTTTCTTCAGCCTGTGACTGCTAAAATGACATTTGTAAGCCTTTGAAGCTCAAATACTCAAAACTGTATGATTTCTTCTATAGTCCCACTCACTCTTTTTTCTCCATCCTTTCCACAAAACACCCAAAATACAGAGGCCAGGAGCACTCATCCCTCACAAGACCTCATTTAACAATTATACTGGAATCAAGTCATGTGAGACAGAGTTTTCTTAGCACAAAGAACACTTTCTTGATGTTCTTCACAAGAAAAGGGACTGGCTCTCCAATTATTATACCTCATGCCTATTTTTAATTCATATACCAGACATGAGATTTTTTTTTACCCCAGTGAAAGCACTTTATGTTGTATTTTGAAACAGTCATTATTAGTTGGTTCCAAATGTTTTGAAGGAAAATGAAGTATGGAATATAGTAAACAGATGTATCACCTATGGTATTAGGTAATCATAGGTGTCAGGGAGCAAAGAGAATACTTTGTCATTGTTTCTATGAGAGAGTAAATATCACAGACAAAAAAAATAAGAGGTTCTAGTTGGACCTAGAGCAGGAATGACAACATAGATTCCAATAGCAATCACATACTAAAGTTCATTCCACATTGAAAACATCAACAGAAACACAATCTTTGGCAATACTAATGTTCTATACATCCTGCCAATGAGTATATGCCTTTCAGGAGGAGATAATTAGACACTGTCTGTCAGAGATCTCCTACAACACATTGCATGCTTTATTAAAATATGCATTGGGTTTTGTAGATGCCACAACATGCCACTCTGCTCAAGCTGGTTTTCTTATTCTTAGGCTTGGATTTACTTAGAACTACTGTTGAGTAAGCAATTAGAATAGGTTATGTAAGGGCATCCCAGCAATCTCTCTTCTTTCTATGTTTGACCCTCATAACACAAGCCAACCTCTACACTTACAATTGAAGCTAGATATGCATTCTCATTTTCCACTCCCGCTGTCAACAAATCAATGAACTACCACATTCATTGTGTATCTCAGGTTCTTTATCCTTGGAAATGAATTTCAGATGAGGCTTTCGTGTCAGCTAGTACCAGATCAGATTCTTAAGAACTATGATATAATAGGAACAGCATTATTATAAAAAGGACTCATTTCAAATGTTAGCACCAGAGTAGTATCCTGAGAGGCGGTAAAATGGAATACAACCCTTTCCTACTCTCCTGGAGTCAGTTCATACTATAGAACATGTCTTTTCTTCCAGTGGTTTAGATGGCCATAGTCTTGTTCTCCAAAGACAGGTCTGGATTATCCTGCAATCTCCGTCCTTTAATAGTTATCCTTTTGCTCAGGGTTTGGATGTAGAGGAACCCATTTTCTTGCAATGCAGTTCTTCTGTAGCCAGAAAACCACGGCTTCCCTATTAGTATTCTGTGAGACAAAATGCTCAGCCAAGTTATAGCATTATGAATAGTATATAAAATATGAATATTTCAAATATATAAACTAATATTCTAATACTTTGTTACAAACAAAAACACATCCACATACGGTGGCATAATATTCTGCTAATTTCAAGTAAACCGTTTTCACCACTTGACAGTAACACACATCTAGAAACCTCTGAATTCCAAGGACATAAGTGTCATATATTTTCCCATGCAGTGAGTTGCCATTGCTATAATACAATCATGCCTTTTAATCATTCAAAACACGTAAACATTTTACCCTTTTCCTTGAATTCTTTCTTTTTATTATTGTGATGATTCACTGATAACATTGTTTAGTATCTTCTCCCCAAATCTACATTTTCTAAGAATTTGTTGGGTTTTGAACACATATTTTACACGAAGTTGTCATTTTAGGATCATGGCTATTTCACTGCAGCAGAACAGATCATAGCTATTTATTAAAGCATAGCCTTTCTGCTGCGCAACACCAAGATATGGAGGTACTCTTTTACTGGGAACCGTGAGTTGAATCACATACATATTCTAACTCATGGCCTTTGATGACTAGCTCTCCTACTTCTAAATAAACACATAATTCTACAGTCCACAGAGAATGAGATTCAGACAAGTGAAGAGCACAGAGGAACGAGATAATTTCTTGAATGTCTATCAGCCATTATGCATTATTCTAAACCAGTCTTATTTTCACTATGGTTCTGTGACATAAAGGTTACAGACTTATTTTACAAATGAAGAATTAATCACATCAAGTTATGTCTAGTACATCAAATGTTTTTGTGGTATATATGCATTTATAACCTTCTTGCCAGAATTTTCAGATATGTTTTCCCTTTTACTGTAGCTCTATATTTGATTATAGGTAAAATCTATTTCGACTCTAGAATTAAAGATTGCATTCCTTTATAGAATTGATTTTATTAGGGTTTTAAAAATAGTTATTGTAAACAATGAAAAAATTGTGATTTCAACCTTGTGTATGACTGGCACAAAATTAATCATTTTCATAAAATGAAAAAATATTGAGTAGCTTGGAAATTGTTGATATCATAGTATCTACCATAAAACTAGATGGCAGGGAAAAAGAGAAGAAATAAGCAAGGAATAAATTCAGATAAAAACTAGAAGCAGACAAGAGGGAAGACAGGGCAGAAGAAACAAGCATGGATTGTCTGTGGTTTATGTGTCAGATTTAAATTCCTCCCCATCTGTGTCATCAGACGAGGGAAGTGATGTGCTTCCCTTGTCAGAATAAATTACCTTGATTATTGATGGTGATGGATCCCAGGACTCACTCCTTGTAATACAAAGGATTTTATGGTCTCCAGCCAGTGCTTCAGATCTAGAGGAGCACAAAGACCAAGAAGGTTAATTACAATATTCCACTAATTGTGTTTCCTTGTCCTGTACCACATAGAAACAATAGAATGAATGTGCTCATAATTAAGGCTTGAAAACTCTCCGCTGAATTGTCAGTGAAAAACACAATGCAGAAGGGATAGATGAAGAAAAACCATTATCTTATCATCTTTACAAGGAAAAAAAATAAGAAGCAAGAAGCCAAAGAGACATCACTGACAAACAACAGCAGAGCGTTTCTGGATTCCAGATCTCAGTTGTATCTTTTGTCCCTTACAGAATACTGGGACTCAGATGCTTAAGCCACACTAATAATGACATTAGCACAATTATTTAGAGCAAAATCAAGTGTCTTTGTTCTCTTTTCGTCTATGCCTTGATGCACGAATTACTTATCCTTTGTATATAATTATGATGTCATTCTACGGCAACAGCACAAAGCTGCATCTAAACAAATACAGCTGGGAATAAGGGTCAAATTAATATTAAAGAAACACAAATTCATAAATAGATCATGTTTTTAAAACGATGTTTTTCATTTTTTTTTCAAACCTAGTTTTATTCAGAGTCACTAAGCCTTACAGATTTCTTCCAATTAATGTGCAAAAACCTACTCCTGGAACTAAAGCCACCTGAGTACCAATTTCATCTTGCTCGAGATGTCTGTTATAAACAGAAAGAAAAATGAAACAGTCCACTTCAAGGATCCAATTATTTTTAGAGGCTTGTTGCGTGAATGGAAGCCATTTTACCTTCATCCCTCTACTTATATAAATGGGCTTTGAGGCTTAAAGGAACAAACTTACAGATGTTCTCAAGTGAAGTGGCTAAATGTGATTTCAAAAATAAGAGTGAATACGTAATTAGCTGGCTGTTGCTTATTTAGTCCTCTGCTCTATCTGGTTTGAAATTCACCTACCTTCCTTCTTTGCATCTATATTCTGTATCTATAAATAGCCATACACAGAATTTTTAAGGATTTTTAAGTAATGAGTCCGACCATTTTTGTTCTTATCAATCAGCTGCATTCTCTGAACACATTCTGTGCCAGCAACTAAGCTAAAAGCCATCAGTTCCAGGTGCTAAAAGTGGTACTGATAAAATTACATTTGCACACTCTACTCATTTATGAATTTTTCTCTCTCCTTGTTGATGTGGCTCTGGGCAGTGCCTATTCACAGATTAGCTGCGTGAAACATTGGCAGAGTGGCAATGGCAGCCATGAATCTTTATGTCCCTTTCCACTCTAAGACAAAACATCTGTTGAAGGTTCAGGGGAAACTATTCTTTATTGTAGAGGACAGAAAAATCACAGAAAGATTAAAGGGTCAGGGCGAGACAATGGACAGCTCACTCTGAGAAGAAGCCACGGAGAAAGCTATGTGCACCGTTTACCAGCTCTGCTCATCGTGAATCTCAAACATCTAAGATTTGTTTCTAAACCACCAGGTGGACCGATTTGTCTCATCCGTTGTGTATGCAATAGGTTTAGGTAGGTTCTAACTTAAGGAGAGTAGGTCTGGTATAGTAGTAGCATTTGGGAAATATTGATATTTTTGATGGGTTTCAGGGCTTGGGGAGATGACTCAATGGACAAGTCTCTGCATCCATGACAAAGCTCACCACAGTAGTAAGTACGTTTTCAGAGGGGATCGAGGAATAAACAACATGGGTTGAAGTGTTAGTTTTTACAAATGAATAAAAATGTAGGGAAAAGCATTGAGACCTTGGGAGTGCTTTTCTCATCAATGCTGAAAATACTTGACTACCTTGACCTTGTGCAAGTCTTGTTCAGGCAAAAATAGCGTCTGTGTGTTCATGTGTGAAAAAGCCATAGTAATTCCACCTCTCCCTGTCCTCTGACCCCTACATTCATTTTGTCTATTCCTCCAGGATGTTGCCTACATCTTGATACAGAGACATGTGACACAGATGTCTCATCTATGAGTATTCACACTTATTCTCAGATATTTGAGAAGTGTGTGTCTGCATTAACTTCCCTGTTTCTTTGACCAAGATTAAAAACAGCACAAATGTATGGGTATAAATATACATATTTTAAAAAGCAGTTCTTAAAAAAACATGTTAGAAAAATAACACTCATAGGGTCAGTTATATCCCTAACCATGATTTATATCATCACCCGACAGAGAAGGCATTCCTCCAGTCAGGAGACTGGTTAGTTACCTCATTAATAGCCTTGCTTCTGTTACATTGCTAGACATCTGCCTGCAGTGTCAGTATCAGAGAAGATTAGTTTAATAATAAAATGAAAAAAAGACAGCCAGAAAATACAAATGAACCTAGAAAAATGTTTAGAAATTGGTTGAATAAAAACATTAGGAAAGCATCAGCAAATATAGTTGGCTAAGGAGAAATGAGAAAAAGGCAGAGACAGAAAACAAGCGTGGTTGTCTAGAACAGAGATATCTAGAACTTTTTCATCAGAGACGCATTTGTAGAGTGCAATTGGATAAATGCATAGCCTTATGGTTAATTCAGAGCTAGCATCAGAATTCCAGGGATAAAGGTAAGGTACTGTTTCCTAAAGAGCTCTTGGGTGGTTTCTTAGGTTTTCCCCTGTTACAAGGTCATTGTCATTAAGAAGGCTATGAGGAAGCCCTACCCTGTTCTCTTCTCTATCATCTCAGAGTTGTCACTTTTGCATTTTTCATTTGTCCAAAATATTTTGTCACAGTGTTATGGCCCAGATGCTGAGAATTGAAAATTCCAGAAGGACTATGGTGCCTATGGCCTTGTATCTTATGATATTTGTATCTCTGGTTACTAATAGTGAGGCATAAGGTTCTAGAGCTGATGACAGAAGGAACTAAACTCTTCACTCTTCAGTACTGAGAATTTAATTTACTATGTATAGTAACACACACACACATTTGGATATATATGCACAGGTAATATTGAAATTCAATGTCTTTAGAGGTAACACTACAAAGAAATGTGCTACCCAGTGAACGTACTTCAATTTTGCTATATTCCCAACTCATCTTCTGAGTTATACATTGCTAAATTTTGTATGATGCTTCACATTTTTTGGCTACAAAACATCCTCACCTTATAATAGGGTATTATTGATGTAAAATGGTAATTACTAGTTGCTCAAGACTTTTTTTTGGATCATTGAATATTTAACAATGTCTCTAATCCCTGACACTAAGTCTTATTATCTCTTCTCTCTAAGTTATGACAACCAAATGTCCCAGGAGTTTAGCAAATGTCCCCACTGGGATAATAGGCTGCAAAGTAGGAACACCACTCTAAGTTGGGATTCACAAAGCCTCCACTACTGCCTCTGCCTTTTCCTCCTCTTCGCCACCCTGATCTCTGCTTTACTTGCTTTTCTTCAATGATAGGGCCTGACCTCATAGATAAGAGCTCCACAGTACTTATCACATGTATGTTACATGGAAAAATCTTAATGAATGGATAAAAATAGAATGCTTAAAATATTATAAAAGAATGCAAGCCAGACAAAATTCTCATAAAGTATATTCTAATAGAGTAAAAGTGTAATATTTACATTTTACTTTATGTCCATTGCGATGGTAAAGCACACATACACACAAACATATATATACTGTCAGTTAGAATTTCTATTTCAGTGATAAAATAAAATTACCAAAAAGCAATTTGGACAGGAAATAGTTTATTTGTTTTACATTTCTATATCAAATATTCCTTCATCCAAGGAAGGGAAGACAGGAATTCAAGCAGGGCAGAAATTTAGAGGAGGGAGCTGCTTCACAAGCAATGGAGGAGTCCTGGTTACTAGTCTGCTCATCATAGCATGCTCAGACTGTTTTATTCTAGAACACAGGATCACCAGCCCAGGAGACGCACCTCCCACAGTGGTTTAGGCCCTTCTCCATCAGTCACTAATTATGAAAACGCCCTACAACTGGACTTTTTTTTAAATAGGATTTTTTTATTTACATTTCAAATGTTATTCCCTTTCCCAGTTTACCGGACATAAGTACCCTTTCCCCTTCCCCTCCTTTTCTTCTATAAGGATGTTCCCCTCCCCATCCATCCCCCTTTCCTGTACCCCTCCCGACATTCCCCTATACTAGGGGTCTAACCTTACTAGGACCAAGGGCTTCTCAATCCATTGGTGCCCAACAAGGCCATCCTCTTCTACATATGCAGCTGAAGCCATGGGTTAGTCCATTGGGTAGAGGTTTAATCCCTGGGAGCTCTGGTTGTTTGGCATTGTTGTTCTTATGGGGTTTCAAGCCCCTTCAGATTTTTCATTCCTTTCTCTAATTTCTCCAATGGGGGTCCAATAATCAGTTCAGTAGTTTATTGCTAGCATTTGCCTCTGTATTTGACAGGCTCTGGTTGTGTCTCTCAGACACATCTATATCCAGTTCCTGTCAGCATGCCCTTCTTAGCTTCATTAACCTTACCTAGTCCTGGTGACTATATAATATAGATATATCACAAGTGGGGCAGGCTCTGAATGTCAATTCCTTCAGTTGCTGCTCCAAACTCCGCCTCCACATTCCCTTCTATGTATATTTTTGTTCCTCCATTTAAGAAGGAATGAAGCATCTTCACTTTGGTCATCCTTCTTGAGCTTTTTGTGGTCTGAGGATTGTGTCTTGGGTGATTCGAGCTTTTGGGCTAATATCCACATATCACTGAGTACATACAATGTGTGTTTTCTGTAATTTGTTTACCTCACTCAGGATGATATTTTCTAGTTCTATCTTCTTGCTTATGAATTTTGTGAAGTCATTGTGTTTGATAGCTGAGTAGTATTCCATTGTGTAGATGTATCACATTTTCTGTATCCATTCCTATGTTGAAGGGCATCTGGGTTCTTCTCAGCTTCTGACTATCATAAAGAAGGCTGTTATGAACACAGTGGAGCATGTATCTTTGTTGTATGATGGAGCATCTTTTGGGTACATGCCCAGGAGAGGTATTGCTGGTTCCTCAGGTAGTGGAATATCCAATTTTCTGAGGAACCTCCAGACTGATTTCCAGAGTGGTTGTACCAGTTTGCAATCCCACCAAAAATGGAGGAGTGCCCCCATTTTTCCACATCCTTGCCAGCATCTGTTTTCACTCGAGGTTTTATCTTAGCCATTCTAAATGGAGTGAGGTAGAATCTCTGGGTTGTTTTGATCTGCATTTCCCCTAATGACTAAGGATATCGAATATTTCTTTAGGTGCTTCTCTGGCATTCGAAATTCCTCAGCTGGGAATTTTTTGTTTAGCCCTGTACCCGAATTTTTAAAAGGGTTATTTGGCTCTTTGGAGTCTAGATTCTTGAGTTCTTTGTATATTTTCGTAAAGATCTTTTCCCAATCTATTGGTTGCCGTTTCCTCATTAGTGTCTTTTGCCTTACAGAAGCTTAGCAGTTTTATGAGATCCCATTTGTCAATTCTTGATCTTAGAGCATAAGCCATTGTTGTTTTGCTCAGGAATTTTCTCCAGTACGCATATGCTTAAGACTCTTCCCCACTTCTTCATTTTTTATTAGTTTGATTGTATTTGGTTGAGTTGGAGGTCCTTGATCCACTTGAACTTAAGCTTTGTACAGGGTGGTAAGCATGAATCAATTTGCGTTCTTCTACATGCTGACCTCCAGTTGAACCAACACTATTTGTTCAAAATGCTATCTTTTTTTTTCATTAAATGGTCTTAGCTAATTTGTCAATGATCAGGTGACTATAGGTGTGTAGGTTCATTTCTGAGTCTTCAATTCTATTCCATTTATCTACCTGCCTGTGTCTCTACCAGTACCATACATTTTGTTTTCACTATTGCTCTGTAAAAATGCTTGAGGTCAGGGATGGTAATTCCCCCATCATTAACATCTACCTCTATAATGCTTCATTTTATACAACTGAGAGTTCATACATAGTAAATAATAAGGCTGCATTCTTTCCTCCCCATGTCCTCTGATAATCCCTATTCTACATTCTAATGGATGTCTAATCTCTAAGTAAATTATGACATAATCTGCAGCATTCTCTTCCCTTTGCTTGCATAATTCCCAAAGGGTAATATCCTCAGCTTTCTTCAAATTGTAGAAGGTAAAATTTCTTTCCAAGGCCAAATACTTTCTATTGTCTTGTGTGATTGTCTTGTGTGCTCACTAGTCATTCTCACATGTGTGGCTTCAGAATAGTAATATGATGTGTGTATCATGTAAAATAGGAAATACTGACTCTCAGTTTATCTCATAGACCAAACTATTCCTGCCCATGCATTTTACCAATCCCCTGGATGAAAAGTACCCATTTTTTTATCTGTTCGAGATTTGTCCACAAGGGAAGTTATACCTGCACATGTTGCATTATTAGACCCCTGGTGGTCAGAGCCTCAATAAAATTATATTAAGCCATGATCTTAACATTTGCTAGGGAAGCATATTTCTGCAGTGGGCAACAGGTAATACAGAGACTCATATTTGGCCAGAGAACTGAGAGTAAGTAACTATTAAGTTCTAATGATAAATATAACATTAATATTATCCCCACTCAAACCTCAGAGGACATCATACAAAAGGGATTGGGGAAATCATAGTAAGAACTTGAGGATAGAGTGGAGTGCTATGAAACTCTATTTTTAGGCTGTTCCATCATCAAGTGTGGTGGTTTAAATAAGAATGGCCCTTAAAGCTCATATATGAAGGCTTAAAATGGCACTATTTTAAAGGATTAGAAGGATTAAGAGGTGTTGCTTTGTTGAAGGAAGTATGTCACTCAGGGTAGACTTTGAGGCTTTGAGGTATCAAAAACCCATGCCAATCCCAGAAACTCTAGCCATAGCCTGAACAAAAGGATGTAGCTCCCAGCGATTTCCCCAGTACTGTAACTGCCTTCATGCCATGAGGATTCCTGCTTCCATATTGATAAAGAACTAATCTCTGAAACTGTAAACAAGCCACCAATCAAATGCTTTCTTTTATAAGAGTTGCCTTGCTCATGGTGTCTCCACAGCAATAGAACAATGAGTAAGATATCAAAGTAACCATAGGAACTGTGATTATCTACAGAAGACCTATAGGGGAAAACTAATGTGAAAATAGGAGTGCTATTTGACAAAAAGAAGCAGATCAACAGGAGTGGGAGGAAGATAAGAGTTCAGTGGCAGTAATATGGCAATAAAATATTCATGATAGCTAGCCAGTACAAATAAGTTTATCACTGCTAACATGGACAATTAAAGATAAGATACCAAACAACATTCAGTTTGTGGGTTTAGATAGTACACATGCTTTAGGTTATGTGAGTATTGCCTTTAAATATTACATTTTTAAATGTGTAAATATAAGAGACTAACTATACATATCTGTCGAAGAATGCATAAGTGAATAAATATGATAATGGAAATTAATCAAATATTTTTAGAGCCAGAATACTGCCAGGATTATCCTGCAATGCTCTATGAAGTCTGGATTCTGCCACATGTTCTCATCCTGAGGCAAATCTTACAACTCTTTTCTTTCTTTATAATAGTTATCCAGTTGCATTCTCTCTTTCCAACAACTCAGTACAGAAATTATCTTATGTTATTCAATATATATATATTTCTTAGAAGAAATACATCTGCTATTTTTTCATTACACTGTTTTGATTTACAGATAAGAAAATAGAATTACAACAGTAGAAAATTACTTGCCTAAGGTCACACTGAAAGAGCTGGGACTCTTTACAAGAGTGTATTTTGGTCAGATTCATGTGTCTTTTTCTAGTTTTCTACATCGTTAGAAAAATGATCAGATGGATGGCATTTGGCATGTTTTGCTCCTTGAATGTTCCATTAATAACCACTACATACATATATAGATATATCGTGCACCATCACACACACACACACACACACACACACACACACACACACACACACACACACACACATTTGTGATCAATATATACTGAAATAGAGAAATTGTTTATCATGGTTTTGTTTCTGACACGTTTGTCTGCATCCTCCCACCAGCTGAAGAAGGGAAACAGACTGCCTGGCATTCTTCAAGTACTCAATTTAGTTTTATTTTCCAGTCCATCAGCATCCTCTCAGCATCTACATTTCCCCTGCCATGTGTGATTACATCAAAAAGAACCTTTCTTCTCTCCTCCTTGAAGCCACGAAGGACAGCCTCAGAAGCACATGTTCCTCCATGGAGACCGCACTGCTTTCATCATGACGTCTCCTGCAAGTGCTCTATTGGTTTGTTTCCAGTTGTTAAAGCAGTTTTACTCTTTTTTTATTTTGTACTCTATTGGCTTCTTTTTTTTAACCATCTCCCATTGTATGTTGAAGGTTTTATAAAGGAACTTTTATTGGACTTTCAATAAAAAGGATTCTTTAGGATTTTATCTGAGAAAAGATCATAGGCGATTCTCTGTAGATATGGTAAGACATGCAAGTATGATTGGGGGTTGGGTACTGATAAGAATGATTTTTAACAAAGTAAGGAAAGCAACCGTTGGATCTAGACCTGGAGAAGGAAGGAGATAGTGAAGCCTACGTGCTTCTGAGTTGCAAGGAGACAGAGCCTCTGCACAATCCCTTAGTAACTAGACATGGTTATTACAATTGTCACAAGCAGCTTCCCCTCTCTATGCTTCTTCCTATTTTTTTTTTTTTTGCATTTTACATCTCTCACTTAGTTAGAATAACTATGCTATGGTAAAATACTATGGACAAAAACTCATTGGAAGAGAATGTTTTTTTTTTTTCACTCACAGTTCCTCATAACAGTTCATCATACAAAGGAAAGAGTTCAGGACCTCATCAAGGTCAGAACCTGGAAGAAGGAGCTGGTGCAGAGCCGTAGAGGGATGCTGCTTACTGGCTTGCTGACTATGGCTTGTTTAGTCCGCTTTCTTACACAACCCAGGAAGAACCACCCACAATGGAATGGGTCCTTCCCCATCAATCACAAATTAAGAAATCTATAGATTTGCAAGTAACCCAATCTTATAGGGGCATTTCTTAATTGATTTTTTCCCTCTCAGATGACTTTAGCTTGTGTCAAGTTGACAGAAAAGTATTCATCATGAATACTTTATCACTGGAAGCTAGAATCTGTAATTCTCATTCCTTAAGGTCGTCCCAAGCCTTGGTCTGTGAGAACATTGAGGCAGATCCTGGTTGCTAATGTCCCAGTATCTTCTGTTTGATCCTATTATTCTTATTACACTATCATGATGTAGTAAAGTTCTTTGGGAAGATGAGTAAGTACAAATTCACTCTGCACTTCTGGAAGCCTGGCATCCAGTCTTTTCTGTTTCCCATTTCTGATACATGGTAGTTCTTCTATGAAGCCTGTGGCCATGAATGAAGAAGCTCCAGAAATCTACAGATGTAAAAGTCTGACTTTGTGAAATTTTAGAACCCTGGAGAGTGTCTCTATGTTACTGGAAAATTGAGCTAGGAAGAAAATTAATCTCTGGCAATTTTCAATGTATCTGATTCAAACTCTCGGTTAAGCTTCAGCAATAGTATAATAAATAAGACTGGGGAAACAAGGATGATTGCAATATAATCAAAAGTAGATTAGAATGAATCTAACCAAAGATAATAAAGACAAAAAAATAACCATAATCCTGAGCAGGAAAATATTTGCTCACAGTATGTGTTAGCATTCCTTGTAGGCTCCGTCCAGCAGTTACCTGGAAAAAGCCAGATAGGCCTGGCTTACTACAAAAGGGGCTGTTTGCTCTCTCCTTGCTTGCTCTCATATTCTCTTTTCTCTCCCTGATTCCTTTCTCCCTCTCTTCCCATCTTCATTCCCCCTCTTTCTCCTTCTTTCTCCATGTGCTCATGGCCAGATTCTCCTCCCCTTCCCTGCCCTCCCCTATCCTTCTTCCCTGCTCTCTGTTTCTTTCGGTGTCTACTCCTTTCTCATCTTCTATTTCCGTGCCGTAAATAAACTCTGTTCTATACTATACCCATTGTATGGCTGGTACCTGAGAGGAAGGGCTGCCTCACATGGGCCCTCTGAAGCACCTCCTCTAACACCTCACCATACCTGGCACTGTCAAACAGATCCTGGATCTTTTTTTTTTTTTTAAATCAACCACAACAGCATCAACACTCAATATTTTGAGATATTCTATAAACCTATAGTAATAAAATCATGATACTGGTGTATACAAAGATATAAGGCCATACTTTAAAGATAACCTGGTTTTGGCCAAGAAGCCAACAATACATATTGGGAAAAGGCATCATAATGCCTTCAACAAGAAGCTGATCAAACTGACTAGTTACCTATAAAGGAATGAAATGAGATCATTATCAATGATCATGCACAAGACTCAACTTTATATCATCTGAAGACCTCCACATAAGACCTGATACCATGAATCTGGTAAAGGAGAAAGCAGGCTATACCCCTGATCTCATTGTCACAGATAGGACTTCCTGAAAATGACTGCCACAGAATAATCAGTGAGATGAGCAGTTAATAAATGGGACTTCATGAAACTAAAAAGCATCTATGCAGAAAACAATATTATACCAGGTAACCTACAGAGTTGCGAAGAAATTAACAGATCTGCACTGGATAGACTTTAGAACATATAAATTAAAAAATGTAAGCAAAGGCTCAGTGAAAGCCTTGAACTACATCCCCCAGCATTCAAGAAGTCATTTTCCTTTAGGGAAGGAAGTAGGGCTTATAGGTTAGAGGTATTTTTGATTTAAACTTAAAACATAACTTTAGATATTACAATACTATGTGTAAACCTAATTGTATTTATTCATTTTGTTATCAAAGTATTTTCATTAGGATTTACTGTTGGAGTTTTATAGTGTCAAGTTTTTTTTCTTTTTTTGGTTCTTGTTGTTTCATTTTGATTTTCCTTTTATTCTTTTTTATTAAAAAAGATTCTTTTGATATACAATATATCCCATAATAATACTAAGCTAATAATTATAAAATAGGCGTCCGATCGAATATGAATAACACAGCAGGCCTGGAAGGTCAGGGCAGCTGTATGCTTGCTGAATCTGGCACCTCTGTGGTGAACAACAGTACTATGCATGGGGTTTTTGACCTCAAGTTGCTAAAGTTTGCACCAATCCCTGGAGGACAAGGGTTGTTCAATCCCTGAAAAGAATATTGCATCCTCCGCCCAATAGTAACATTGAAGCTGTAACACTTCTGGCCTTTCCACTCTTCTGGCTGCTATTCCCTGAGCTCAATGAAGGTGTCCTGGAGATACTTGACCGTGTTGCATCTTCCTCTGTGTACAGGCCTGGAATGTGGGCCTAAGCATAATGCAAATGTTGCTATTGGGTCTCTCCATCTGTTTCCATATGCTATTCCCTAGCTCAGAGGGCCTCGCCTCTCTTATGATGACTGGGTGCATCTGTACTGATCTAGAATATATGACAGAATATCATTACAAATATTTTTTTGTTTGTTTTGCTTTTTTTTTGCAGACCTATATAGTGTCTGATTTTACCCTTGACTTCTAGGCTATAAAAACTCTCTGACTCTTGGTTTCACAAGTAGTGACAGTGTTTGGTGTGGTACTTTTCTTTCATGAAGTGGGGCTTAGATAAAATCAAGCACTGTTTGCCTTCTCCCGTAAATTTGATGCCACCGTTGCCCTAGCATATTTTGTAGGCAGGAAAGAATGTAGATCTGTGGGACAGTGAAAGGCACCCTGGTTCTCAGTTGAGGAGGTTTGAACCTTGAAGACCCAGAGGGATGGTAGGTGTTTGACCTGATTCCCAGGAAATCAGGTCGATCACTAGTGTGCAGCCCCCCATAGATTTGTGACCACAGTCCTATAAGGGCAATGCCCCAAGCCCCTTCGCAGGTAGAGGATGTGACCAAAGGTCATGTAGACTCAAGACAGATTTCAATATAATGAGTTGCCTAAAGGCCTGGAGGCTTAGCCAATAAATTTCCCTTCCCAGAAACACATCTCTGCAAAAGACATTTAATCTCAGACCCACTTTGAGAAGTGGGGTACGGTTTTACTCATCCATCTTCGGCCATGAAAATAAATGCATTGAAACCATGGACTGCCTCTTTTCAGTGGGATCTACTCTGGGGAAGTCCTTCACCTACAGTGCTACCATCTAATTTCCTAAAGAAGGCCTCCCTGTGCTCCCAGCAGGCCTGCCACTAAGCTCAAGCCTATTACTATACAACCAAGGACTCTCCCAGCCGAACCAATCAGAGTTCCCCCTTTTCCCCCTCAGTCTGGGACTAGATCCAACCCCCGCGGGCCCCCACTCCATTTTAGCTCTTCTGCCAGAAGTGCCTGGATGCCCAAGAGCCTGAGAACCTGACTGCCCTGACCTCCTTGCAGGTCTGGGATCCCCAGCCAGCTCTGTGTACCTTTTTAAGACTGAGTTTCCCCAGCCCCGGGGCGATGGCCCAAGGCTGCTCCATAGCCAGATACCCGCCCAGCAGGCAGGGGTGGAGGCATGGGTAAGTGCTGGTTAATTTCCTGCATCTTGCCTCCCAGAGTAGCTGACTCTCTGTGGAGGAGTAGACGCCCGGGCCCTACCATTAATCCTACATAGATCAGAGTTTGTTTGTGCCCATGATTCTGTTTCAATAGCCAACAGAGTATATTCTTGCCCCAAGGACTCTAGCATACACACGAGGACTCCATACAGGAACAAACTCAACTTCTCCATGTCCAATCATGTTCAATGAGTTGCACTGTTGCTAGTCTCAATAGTTCGTCCCCAGTTTGCAGAGAGAATCTTTTTTTGTTTTAGTAACAGCTTTGGTTGTTTGAGGATATCCATGAGATTCCCTTGGACAACTTAATTGAATGCATCCTACTCCCACCACAGGAAGCCTTGTGAACTACAAGAAACAGTCAGTTGAGACTCTATCTCCAATGATTAAGAATCTTCATTAGGATCACCTTCATGTTTCCAGGAAGTTTCTACTGCTCTAGGTTCCAATACCACTTCCAAAATACTTCTCCAACTACAGCCACCTCTTCTCCCACTGTCTCCTTCCACCCCATCTGCCCTCAAACTGATACCTTGCACCCCTGATCTTGTTCCTACTCATCCCCAGTCTCCCCATAAAATCTATTCTATTTCCCCTTCCTAGGGAGATCTCTGTGGCCCCACTAGATCTCACCTCTATCTAAACTCTCTGAGTCTACACCATATAACTCATTTATCATGGCTTAAACACTAATATTCCCTTATAAATGAACACTTATCCTACTATTTATGTCTCATGGGTTTCCTCACTCAGGATAATTTGATTTTTCTAATTACACACATTTCCCTAAACAATCCATGTTTAAACAGCTGAGTACAATTCCATTGTGCAAATATGCCAAAATTATTTTTTTATTCATTCTTCGGTTGAGGGACAACTAGGTTCTTTCCAGTTTCTGGATATTATGAATAAAACTGCAGTAAACAGAGTTGAACAAATGTCCTTGTGGTAGGATCAGATATTCTTTGAGTATAGGGCCAGGAGTAGTATGGCTGGGTCTCAAGGTAAATCAATTTTCAATCTTCTGAAATACCATCATGTTGACTTCCATAATGACTGTACAAGTTTACACTTGCACCAGCAAAGGAGGAGTATTGTTCTTATTCCACATCCTCTCCAACATGAGCTGTCTCATGTGCTTTGATATGAGGCATTCTGACAGAATCTCAAAGTAGTTTTGATTTGCATTTCCCTGACGTCTAAGAATGAACATAAATTTAAGTGGTTCTCACCTATCTGAGATCCCATTGCGGAGAATTCTCTGTTTAGATCTGGACCCTATTCTAATTAGATTATTTGGATTGTTGATGTCTAGTTTATTGAGTTCTTTATATATTTTGGATATTATGTCAGATGTGGAGTTGGTAAAGATCCTTTGCTCTACTCTATGCTGCCTTTTATTCCTTTTTATACTGCCCTTTGCCATACATAATCTTTTTGATTTTATAAGTTCTCATTTATGAATTGTTGATATGCCTGCCCTGTCAGTGTTCTACTCAGAAAGTCTTCTATTGTGCCAATGCATTCTTCACAGTTATTTCTGACTGTCTCTTCTATCAGGTTCAGGGTATCTGGTTGCCAAGTACATTATTGTATATTTTGCATCTATGTTCACAAGGGAAACTATTCTGTAATTCTCTTTCTTTGTAAACTTTTTATCAGGATTTGGTATCTAGCTTCATAATATGAATCGGACAATGTTGCTTCTGTTTATATTTTGTGGAATAATTTGAGGAGTATTGGTTATAGGTCTTTGAATAATTGGTAGATTTCTGTGCTAAAACCATTTGATACTGGGTTTTTGTTATTTTGTTTTGTTTTGTTTTTGACTTGCAGAATTTTAAAGACTGCTTCTATTACACTAAGGAGTTACAGTATGATTCAGTTATTTAGCTTATCTTGAGTTAATTTTGGTAAATGGTAGATATTGAGAATATGATACATTTTTGTTAAATTTTTCAATTTTATGAAGTAAAGATTTTAAAGTATGTCTTTATGGCCTTATGATGTTCTCCATTCCCTTGATGTCTGCTGTCCTGTCCCTTTAATTCTCTCTCTGCCTTTTAGTTAGTTTGGGTAAGTCTACTTATCTTGTTGAATTTCTCAAAGAAAGCCCTCGTTGTTTATCTATTCATTATATTCCCTTTGTCTCTATTTTATTGATTATATTTAGCTATCTACTCCTTGCTGGCATGATGCTTACCTTATTTCTAGACTAATTATTGTCAGCCTTCCTATTGCAACAAACCCTTTAATATTGTTTCTCATGTTGTAGTGCCACTCAATCATATAATTATTTCTGTTGTTACTTCATAACTGCAATTATACTACTGTTATGAATAACAGGTATAATGTACATTTCTGAGATAGACATTCACTAATGGGATCATACGTGGGGCACCCTGCTATTTAAAGTTGCAAGCTACCATGTCCGGATAGCTCATCTGAGCTTGCTGTGAAATGGAGGGCTCTTTGCTTCAGCAGTGCTTCCTCTTCGCTGCCTGAGCTTATCTGAGGAACATGACCCCAACAACTTCAACCTGAGGAAGGTTACATAGTCCTTGGCAATCCTACAGTTTTAATTTCCTGTTTCCTGATAAGAAAATGGCCAGCAGTACCTAAGATTCCTGTCATGCATTTTGATACAAACCAGGCATTCCTAGGACTTTAAAATCTAGGCAATGATTTACATTCACTCTGAAAACTGCTTTCCACCCTCACTTGTAGCCCTTTTCTAGCACTAAAACAGCATATGCACACAAGATGTTTTATTGTAGATCTTTCTAAGAGAGCTACTCTAGTGAATATCATCTAAAAGAACTATAACATAAAATCTTTGGAGAAGGCCACCCCTAACCTTAATCCCCAACTTCCAGTGGGGATCCTACAAACTCCACCCATTCCAGACCCTCACCTTCATCCTTCCAGCTCAGTTTGAATCCGTGTTTGGACACCTGGAAGGATAAAGCAGATCTTGGGACCATAGTCAAGACCAATAGGGTGGAAGCCAAGAGTCTGGAGTTTTCAGAAGTGCTGTTAAGTTGCTAGTATAAGAGTTTTCCAATTTTGTGTATAGGCACTTATTGCTATAAACTTTCCTTTAAATATGGCATTCATTGTATACCATAAGTTTTGGTATGCTATGTGTTAATTTTCATTGAATACCAGAAGTCTTTAGTTTTCTTCTTTGTTTATGCCTTGACCTATTTTTCATTCAATAGTTCTTTGGTTTCTCTGAGTTTTTGAGTTTTGTGTTGTTTCTACAATCATTGATGTCCAGCTTAAATTCATGATGATCTGATACATGAATGGAGTTATCATTGACCAATGATTGTTGATTCCTGTCATTTACTTGCTGCTGTTGTTGTTATTGTTGGTGGTTGTAGAGTATACTCGTGTGTGTGTGTGTGTGTGTGTGTGTGTGTGTGTGTGTTCACGCACGTGTGCTCATGTCTGCATATGCATGTATGGCTGTATGCTTCATTTCTTAAGATTTTTCTGGAGTCAGTTAATTTAGCTCTTTCTTTGTCTGGGTATAGTTGAGACTCAATAGATTGGAGTTTTCCTTCTAGCACATTCTTTAGTGCTGTCTTTGTAGATAAATATTATTTTAGTTTAACTTCATCATAGAATGTCCTATTTTCTTTATCTATTGTGATTTAGTGTTTTGATAAATATAGTAGTCTGAGCTGACATCTGTGGTCTCTTGTAACCTGCAGTAATCTTTCAGGATCCTTCTGGCTCTTAGGGTCTCTCTTGAGAACTTAGGTGCAATTTTCATAGGTCTGTCTTTATGTGTTATTTGATCTTTTCCCATGCTGCTTTTAATATTCTTGCTTTGTTCCGTATGTTAAGTACTTTTACTAATAAGAGGTGATAGGAGTTTCTTATCTGGTCCAATTTGGTCTTCTATATGCTTTTTGTGTTTTTCTAGGGATCTTCTTTTGGTTAGGAAACTTTTCTTTTATAATTTTTGCTGAAAACAGTTTCTGAGCTTTTGAACTGCAATTCTTTTTCTTCCTCTATTATTCTAATTTTTTATAACTTCATAGTATTCTAGTTTTTTGGATGCTTTGTGCCAGAATAATTTTTTATCTATCATTTTCTTTGAGTGTATCCAGTTCTTCTATTGTTTCTTCAAAGACTGAAGTTTTCTCTTCCATGTTTTTTATACTGTTGATAAAATATGCTTTTGTAGTTCCTGTTCAAGTCCCTAACTCTTTTATTTTCAGAATTTTCTGTCTGCATATGCTTCTATTTCCATTTCTAGGTCTTGATTAATTATATTTATTATTTTCAACTGTTTGTGTTTTCTTGGATTTCTTTAATGGATTTATTACTTTTCTCTTTAAGGACCTTTTTCATCTTCATATAGTTGGTTTTTAGTTTTATCTTTGCACAGGTATGTTAGAATACAAAAGACCTGTTTTGGTACGGCACCTGGAATCTAATGGAGAAATATTGCCCTGGTCATTATTTATTGTGTTTTCATGATAGCACCTAGGAATCTGGGTTTAAGATGGTTAAAGTTGTAAGTGATGATTTTTGTATCTATCTTCTTTATTGGGTGTTAGTGTTTTTGGTTTGTTGGCTTTTTTTTTCCATCTACGTTTCTGTTTCCTCTCTTGATTTTTGGATATTGTGATGGCTGTGTGGTTCTTGCTTTCCTGGCCTGTTCAGCTGCTATGTTCACAGGAATTGCCTGTTGGTAGTGGAGGCAAAGTATCTGGGATAATTTCTGGAAAGGAAGGTAGAAGAGATCTTTTTGATACATTGAGGATGGGGTCAAAGAGGAAAGGAATACTACAGCAGATTTACAGCTACAGCGCTGATGATAAGACTGAGGGGATTGTGTTCCTGGAGAAGTGGGAGAGATGTGGGTCTACCTTCAACCTGCTTGTTGCCTTAACAGTTTCCTTTGCATTAACATTAGATGTGTGTGTGTGTGTGTGTGTGTGTGTGTGTGTGTGTGTGTGTGTGTGTGTGTGTGTGTGTGTGTGTGTGCTGGCTTCGGAATCTGGGGTATGGTAACAAGTAAGGGGAGAATGCTTATTAAGAATTTATGAGATCCATAGTTAGGATTATGGCCTTATTAGAAGACATATTTCACTGGCAGTGGGCTTTGTTCAAGCCCAGCCATTCTCCTTTCCTCTCTTCTCTTTCATCCCTTTCCTCTTTCTTCCAGCACCTTTATTATTCCCTGCCTCCAACTTGTAGATCAGGATTTAAGTTCTTAGCTAATGTTCCATGGCTGCATACTTATTGCTGTGTTCCCTAAAATGACTCAAGTGGACTCACCCTTAGAAACTTTAAGCAAGCCTCCAATTAAATTATTTCATTTATAAATTGCTTTGCCCATGTTGTTTCTACACAGCAATAAAAAAGTAACTAAGACAGATGAAGATTGCATTTATCCTTATTTATTTGCCCTACATTTTCATTAATGTAACCATTTCTACTACATTAATTCTTCCACCTCATTTACATGAAAGACCTTCCCATCATCTGTGGTTCCTTCAATTTATCTCTCCATTGTAAAAAAATGTTTACAGCATGGATGTTTCCCTTTCATGGTTATTTTAATTTCAATTTTTATTCAACTGAAAATGGATTTTGTTCATGTTTTTTTCTGTAATCATATTACTTATTATTATATAGAAGAGCTACCACATTTTTAATTTGATTTTTTTATCTTAATATTTTTCAAAGGATGTTTATCAGACTGAAAGTTGTCTAGTATAATCTTTAAGGTCTTTTACATATAAGATTACATAACCTGCAGATGACAATAATTATTTTTAATTTGCATCCTCTTTCTTTCCAACGATTATATAGACTATACTGTGGGAAGAGAGGTAGGTAAATCTAGTTTGACATTTTATCTTATCCCAGTCAGAATAGCTAAGGAATTAAAAAGAACAAATGCTGACTTGGACATGGTGAGAAGGAGAAATTTATTCACTCCTTTTGAGAGTTAAAACTGGTGCAGACACTTTAGGAAATCTATGTGGATGCCTCTCAATATTTAGAAACAAACCTAATACATGACTCATTTCTATCACTTTGAGGACACAGCAAAGGACCATGTATCATACTATACAGATACTAAGTCATACATGTTCTTTGCTATTCTAGTCATAATAGATGCCCACCTAGTGAAGAGTGATCATAAAGATATGATATTCTTACACTATAAAATATTATTCAGCCATTAAGAAAAACTAAATTCAAAAATTTGCAGATAAGGGAATGTAGATGGAAATGGTCACTCTGAATGAAGTAACTCAAACTCAGAAAGACACTCCCTACATGCTTTCTTTCATTTGTGGATGATAGTTTTGAATCTTCAGATGTTTCTAGTTCAAATAGAATATTAATAGAGGCCAGAAAAGTTAGTAAAGTATATGGGAGTGCTGCAAAGAGATGAAAGGGGAATACTGGTTTAGGAAGAGTTAGAGTAAGAGATAAGAGGGCAGGTTAGCATAGGGAATATTGGGAAGGATAAATAATATTAAATAAAATTAGAAAAGTTCATGTGTAAAATCTTCTGAAACTATACACGTACACATATATAAAAAGAGTTTAAATGGATTTACCTTTTGGGAGAAAACAATTCCCTTAGAAGATATTATAGACTAAAAACTTAGTTTTTTAAAATTGTTTTTGTTGATTTAGTTGTGAGCATATCAGGTCTCATAGAAGTACAAACATTACAGGCTACTCTCATTGCTGTTTGCTATCCTCTAGAACTTGATGATAAAACCCTATATCTAAGAATACCATAGACTTGAGTTGTAGAAAATAGATAAGTAAAATTGGTATTTACTTAGAGTCATCCTTCCTTCTAGCTTGCTTTCATCCAACCCAAAGAAGGAAAAAGGTCACCAGGCATACCCAGCTGTGAACTCCCACAGCTGCCAGGACAACCAGATGAGCAAGAGAACCACATTGTTGCAACAGTGCTGTGAACAACAGAAGAATCACCTTCTAATTGCAATTATGTCCCACTCCAAAAGGTGAAACCCATTGCTAGTATCACTGGGACCAATATCCTTTCACTAGACAAGTCATAGGCCCTACAAGGAATTCTATAGTCATTACTTTACTAAATGGCACAAAATTAAATGGCATTCTTGTGCCTTATAAAGATGCTCATAACTTACTTCACTTTTAAGTCCTCACCAAAGAAGCTTCAGTAGTTTGTGATTAGCACAGAGATACACAACTGGTCAATGCTTTGTGAACAGAAGATTGTGTAATGTCTAGCCCTAAAGGGGTTATCTACATAAAAATCCTTCCTCCCAAGGCTCAGAGATCACTGAAAAAAAAAAGGTATGGTAAGACTATAAGAGCCAAAGGTAGTATAAGAACAAGAAGACAGACAGTGTTCACCAGAAACAACCAAGCAGTTGCGGATGTGAACTTAAAGCAGTAGTGACAGCATGCACAAGACTTGGACAAGCTGAAGCCAGACACAATCTTAACATGAAGAAGCGGAGATGGGCAGGAAGTTCCACCTGTTGCTAAGGTGCTCTAGACCATCAACAACTGTTAGAAGAGAGATATCAGATTTTCTTTAAGGATCTTTTCCATATAATTCAGCCTCATGCGGTAGAAAGCCACACATACAAGAGTACATGGGCGGGCAAACAGTATTTGATACGTTAAAAACACAAATTTGGGTGTGTAGGGAAGTGGGCCTGGATCAGGGAGAAGATGGAGTAAGGGGTATATATGACTTCGTTACAAAATTCTTAAAGAAATATTGAAAAGGAGATAAGAAAATTAACTGAATAGCATTTAAACAATTCAACCACTTGAACCTAATTTTATTTACTGTTTACGTTCATGCTGCAATATAACTACCAGCAAAGTCACAAAATTGGTTAAAAGTTATCGCTCACTCAACTTTGCTGGTACATTCTAAGTGACTGCTTCATTAAAAATTATTGAGCTGTAATTCTTTAAAGTGACCCCATCGTCCACTTACATAGTAAGCACAAGTCAGTAGGCTGTACTGCAGAAACGAATAAACTGAAGAAGTTTGCTTTTCTTTGAAAAAAAGTTGTCCAAACGTCACAGATCAAAACCAATGACATTACCTACCAACCACTCATGCTAGAGATGCTAGATGTCCTCGCCATTCCATTCACATCAACAGATGCATGCCATCTATTATGCACTAGAGTCCCCTGCAGTTCACTGTTCTGTGGATACATATACAATGTTTTATTTTGTTGTTTCTTTTTGTGATTGTAATTTAATTCAATATCACAAGTTTTCCTGCAGTTCTTAATCACATCCATATTATCGGTTTTGGCAATGCACTATAGCTACCTCAACAAAGTCCATTATGCTGCTGGATGGTCAGGACACCATACTGGGCTAATATAAAAGGGTCATGTCTTTTCTTACTTGGCTACCATAAGCACCACCTTCTGCCCACTGGTGTAGAATTCAAGAAGAGTTCTGAACATCTGGCTCCTGCTCTAGAACTCAAGAAGTGCTCTCTACATGTCTCTGCTTGATATATTTTCTGACTGAGCAGAAAGAGTGAATCAATGTTTCAACAAGAGTTTCATAGTTACTTTGCTATCGCATGCCATCTCAGTATGTTCTCTTACAGGGTAGAAAACATTATAAATTGAATTCTTAGTAGAGGTGCTGTATAATATCTGCCTGTGTACACTGTCTAGTTGTGCTCTGGAAACTAGAGCCACCTTCCCATATCTATGATCAGACATTCCTGATAAACAATACTGAGGTCCGCAAACCACTTGACTCAAGTCCACAGCCATCCTTACAGTCATCAATGACTTAGCCTGCTCTAAATACCACTCTGATATATGCACTGCTAATGACATCCTATTTGTTTTAATTTCTAGTCCTGAGAACTGAAAACTGTCTCCACTGCCATGTCTAAAGATGGCTTCTAAACTGTTCAAAATCTTGTCAAGTCATTTTGGACCCATAAATTTCAGCTCCCAAACTATTTCACCATTGGTTGACCTGAATGCTTCAATTAACTTGTGTTCTATGAAAGGGTTTTTACTAATGTTTACTGTGGATCTTTCTGTTTGTTGTCTCTGTGGAGAGGCAGTTTCACTGCATGTTTGATTTAAATTCAGCAAAAGCCTTGTCACTCAGTGTGCCTTCCCTTATGTAAATGAAGCAAATACCTTGATCCCCATTCTCAGTGTTGCATTAAAATAAACAAACAAAAGAGTTCTCCAAAAGGAAACATCAAACAAACTAAAGAAACAAACCCTTTTGTTTTGAGTCTAGCAAGATCAGTGCAAGTCTTAGACCTTCATCTTTCACCAGGATTCCATCTCTGCCTTCAGTGTCCAACACCTCCCTTTGTGGATCATGGTGCTGGAATGGATTACAAGAAAACGTTCTTTCTTTCTTTTTTTTTTCCTTTTCTTTTTTTTCGGAGCTGGGGACCGAACCCAGGGCCTTGCGCTTGCTAGGCAAGCGCTCTACCACTGAGCTAAATCCCCAACCCCGAAAACGTTCTTTCTTATGAGTTAAAGTCCATCAAACTTTCCTTATCTGTTAGAAACACTCTAGGAGGTGGATTTTCATGCAGTGATAGAACATGTGCTTAGAAACAACGAGCCTTTGGTACTGTTTCTATTACCACAAGGAGAAAAAGACAAAGAGCAGCATCAGCTAGGGTTAGGCTGATCTGCGGTTTCCCCTGAGGCCTCCATGTATGGAGATGGAACATTTCTCATTCTCTAAATCAGGAACATTCTTGGCAGAGCCAATAATCTCCTAGGGCCAATATCTTGGGAAAGCTATGGGTTTGGACCATGGAAACATAATTCTTTCCACCTTAGGAGGCCATGGTTCTCCATTTCAATGTCTGTGAATGCTCAGTCTCTCACATCTTTGAGATATCCTGTATTCCTCTGTGCAATGTGGTTTGATTAGATGTCCTCTGAATTCATTCAATACATGATAGCTTTCTTCTGACTTTGTCTCATTTCCCCAAACACAAATGCATGTCTGATGTTGTGCTGCATAAATAGATTGCTTGCCATAATACAGAGATTAGGCATGACCTCTTGATCCCAAAATTTTTCATCCCTGCATCTTCTGATCTTCTACACAGTCTTTCTCAGGACTCTGTCACTGAAGAATGGCCTGCTGGACCAGGTTAACTGATCCCTGTTAGCACTCAAATACAGCAACAAAAAGCTATACACAAAAGTCCATCCATCAAAAGCAAAGAATACTGATTTCTATACTATTTTAAAGATAACTTTAGAGAAAGAAAAACTATATCAAAACACTCAGAGAAATTGTACTTTCCGTTTCCATTATTTTTAATTTTCCCAAGGATATTTGACAGATATCGATGTAGAATCAGGTATAGACTTGAGAGATTAAAAGGTGAGTTTTGGGAGCCACAGTTCCAGGGAAGTATGGTTGCATCTTAAGTCACATGTGCAAACTCAAGCATGGACTCTCAAGTTCACAGAGGACACAAAATTGTCTCTGTGATTCCCTTAATTCTGGGAGTTCTTTAGTTTGATTCCAAGTGCAATTTTTTCCTGACTAATGCCACTTTTGTCTGCAGACTTGTGGATCTGTAACCCATCCTTCTGTGTGCTCTGAGTTAGTATTATAGTATGCTTTTCATCAAAGTTTTGCTCTGGTATAAAACCTCACTTTCCACCTTCTGCCCCCCTTTAAGTCCTCAAAGCAAAAACAAATTTCGGATTTGCATTTTGAGTTGTGCTCTGGTTTATGGTATACAATAAGTACATGTGAGGGTAGATATCGCAAAACTATAAAAAGGCAGGAGATAGAGACAGAATGAGTAAAGTCCTATTCCCAGTAGGTGGTTTTATGTGTGAGCTGCAGGGAAAACATTCATGCATGGGCAATGATCTTCCATGGATCAGGAAGCCATGGGTGAGAAATTAATTTCAAAGCTTGTTTCTTCTTTACAATCATCCTCAGAAATTTGCATTTAAATATGTGTGTGCATGTATGTATGTATGTATGTATTGTGTGAATGTTTGTTTGTGTATTCTGGAACTTGATAGGTAATGGTATCCCATTTCAAATACACACATACACACACACACACACATGCATGCATGTGTACACACAAGTGTGCATGAATATGTGTATATGGGCTTATATGTCTGTATGGGGAAAGTACATGTCTACTTGGGAATATGCAAGTACCAGGGGATGGAGTCAGCATCTTTTTCAATTTCCTCCCTACCTTATTTTATAAGATCCTGTCTTATTGAAGCTGGATCTCATTATTTAGACCTGAGTAGATGACCAGTAAACTCTACTGATCTGCAGTTCTCTTCAATCTCAGCACTAGTGTATTAACATGTATAACCATGTCTGGCTTTCATGTGGAATTGGATAGTCAGATCTAGATCCTCATGCTTAAAAAGGATTTATTTTACCACTTGGGCCACTTTCCTATCCCCTTGAAGGTATATATTTAGCAAGTAGTAGACTTCATTTTCTTTCTATAATCTTTGAATAAAATAGTGGAAACAGATATGTTTTATAAGTAACTTTCCTAGGAAAGCTAATTGGAGATGGTACAGTGTGAATGGCTTTCACTGATGACTGTAGTAACTTGTCTCAGATTATATCCCATTGCTGAAGGAAAACTTGAAATTTAAAAATGAATTTTAAAAATATTCTCTCGCTCTCTCCCTCCCACCCTTTATCCCTCTCTGTCTCTCTCTGTGTGTCTCTCTCTCTGTCTCTCTCTGTGTCTCTGTCTCTGTTTCTCTCTCTCTGTCTCTGTCTGTCTCTCTGTCTCTCTGTCTCTGTCTCTCTCTGTCTCTCTGTCTCTCTCTCTCTGTCTCTGTGTGCATGGTGTTTGTGTGTATGGTGTTTGTGTGTATGTGTGTATGTGTGGTGTGTGTGTGTGTGTGTGTGTGTGTGTGTGTGTGTGTGTGTGTGTGTGTGTGCAACTATCCACAGAAATCAAAATGGACTAGAGCTGGGATTTGCTGCTGCCTATGAGCACCTTGACTTAGGTGCTGTGAACTGAACCTAGGTCACCTAAGAAAGCAGCAAGGACTCTAAGCCATTAAACCGCCTTTCCAGCCTAAATATATATGACTTTTAAGGATTACTTGGCAATTTCATTCTATTTAGCAACTTGAGATACATAGACATCTGTGAGATATCTTCTACCAGAAAACTGTAATGCAAAATATTTCTCATGAGCTGTACAAGGTCATCCATAGATATATTGCAAAACTGGTTACAGCATACGGAAATGAAGAACACTAAGACAAGGAGCCTCAGTGGCTTCAATAATACAAAATACAGATGGCACCAGAATGGTGCCAACTTTGTTTGGAAATGTTTTGTAAACTTAGTTTACTGTATCAGAGAATGTTTTCATAATACATTTTGCACTGCTTACATCATCTGTATGAATTTTTGCATAATAAATCTTCATATTTAGAACTAGTCACTTTGCACAGCCACACACACTCACATACACACACACTCACACATATACACTACTTTATGTATATGTACTAGCACAATTTATTCATCCACAGCAACTAGTCAATAAATATTTATAAATTAGAAATCCATATGTGGCTAACATGTGTATTTAGATGTAAACAGGTATCAGTGTAACTGGATGATTTTTTAACATCAGATAAAAAGATGAAATCCATTGTTAATTAATAAGGAAAAGGCTAGGTTAATCCACTTGACCATAAATCTTTTACTCATTGCCTATGTGACGTCTCTTCCAAAGCCACAAGACATGATTAATAAAGGCTTAAATGACAGATGCTTGCTTTTTTTAAAAAATTATTTAAAGAGCCCACTTTAGCTTCCAATCAAAATAAAAATGAATGAAAGAAACATTGAGACCCCATACTTTGGAAGTATTATGAGAAAAATGCAGTCAGTCACAGGCACTGTAGTCCACACACAGACAGCAGAGAATGATGTGTCTGACCCTCTCTGACACACATCATAGTCCAGTGTGCCATTGGAATGAAAAGCATATGGCGTAGTGTCAAAACAATTGTTGACACCTCAATGGCTAATGCCTTGGTAGGGTGGAACTTGTGCAGTGGGCTTCCAGTTCCCAAGCAGGCTATTTCCAGCACAGCATACGGACTTCTTCAAAAGAGTTAGAATCCTCTATATGAATTTCTGCTGCTCTACCACCAAAGGGTGGAGTTTACTGATTCTTAAACAAAAAAATATCATGTGACGCGTCCACGAAATATGCTGAATTCCCACTATCTGGAACACTGTGAGTTCCTCACACTTTACTTTAAAACTCCCAGAAATAGATCTTCAGTATTTCTGACTGAGGCTTTCCTCTTTGATATATCACATTTGTAGAAACTGTACCGTGTTGCTCTACCCTAACTTATCCTCTGACTCTTAACACTCTGAAATTAAGCACAAGATGTTATGGCTGGTTTTTCTTCTGATCTACTCCGGCCTTGCTATTAAATTGGAAGACTAAGGGATTAAAACAGATTCTTTGGGAAGAATACATTGAGGACCTGGAGCACTGTAAGGTCCTCAAACAGTGACACTGACACCTCCAGACAGATAACATCTTTCCAAATCCGTGAGTCAAATGCAGGGTAACCAGACTTTTTTAAGTCCTTTTCCTGTTGACATGAGGTCTGTGTGTGATGCTTCACTTTTTTCTATTTCAGCTAATTATCAATAAGAGGGTGAAAGGCAATGCATGTAAGAATCTCCCAAGGGGCATGAATTAAAATTATATAATAGAAAATAAATATCGTACCACGATTGACAATAGGAAAGTCCCAATGCACTTATAGTAGGGTTCATCTCTAGCTATAGGTTTATTTGAATCCCCAGTGCCTTGTATATCATTTTAGGAGTTTCCTATATACAAAGCAATGAGACTGGCATTTCCTAAAAACTCAGTAAGCTAACACTGCATGCTATGAATACCTCAGTGTAACCCAAATCACATTGCAAAAAGGTCACATCTAGTTACCATGTGAAATAAAAAATCTGTTCATAGAGTTGTAACCATTTATATTGTACTCAGCAATTTTAATTCTTTACAATTTACCTGCAATGCTGGGGATTTGATCCCGAATCTTGTGTATGATAGTCCATGCTCTTCCAATGAATTAAATCCCTATCCCTGGTATACCCGTCTATTTAAAAACAAAAACAAAAACAAAAACAAAAACAAAAAACAGATGTTTATGGTCAGGAAGTTAAGTCCAAGATGCAAAACAGCAGGTTCAGTCTCTGCTGATGGCTTGGTCCTCAGAGATGGGGATTTACATATATAATCATAGTGTGGAAGGTAAAAGGGTCCAACACACTTCTCCAAGCCCTGTTTATAAAGACATGGATACCCCTCAAGAGGACCGCATCCTTATGACCAAGTCATGCCTGGAAAGTTCAACTTTCTATGAACACCTTAGGTTTCCTTCTACGAGTCTTGGAGAAACACTACCATTACTCTTAGCATGCCAAAAGGAGAAAGGTTCAGTGAGATTAAATAAAATGCTACAACACATCACTACAAGAAAAGAATATGAACTGAATGCTGAATATGATTTTAAGAGCACATTTATTTACACAACAGTACATTCTGCCCCATAGGTCAGAATCCTTACTCCTCTTCAGCTAGTTGGAAATTCATATTTATTTAGAAAGAACTGGCTATGCCACTTGGCTTCTAGTGTTACTTGGAGGTTTGAAGAAGTTACAATGTGTATTACTTCACAGAGTTCATAGGCCACTCATATTTTCATTTTATAGCTGAAGTAATTGAGAAGCTCTACAGACCTAGAGAAAAGCTTGGGAGAACTAGATCTAGAAAGAGCGCTTGTATTCCATTTCTTATTCCTGCTTCCAAAGTAACACAATTTCTCTAGCGTCAGGGATGTACAGCATCTCTGCATTTTAAAACTATGCCTGCTCAGTACTTGTTCAGACTTTTTAATTCTATTTTTTTTCTTGAAACTTTAAAAAATTGACTTAATTCAAAGGCATTTTTGACATCCCTAATACACAGTCTCTCATGCAAAGCATCTAGGTGATATTCAGCCTTCTGTCCTTTGAGGACAGGAATCTTACAACCCATTACTAACCTGGTCTCAGTGGGAGTCATTTATAGCCTTGAGTCTGAGGGAGGGTAATTAATGTGCTGTTGGTATGCATGTTTCACACATATTGTGCCCAGGGCACTCTCTATTGCCCTGTGGGCTATCTGAACATCCTAGCTTATTTGGTTCTGTTTTCTTTTGGAATTTTGATGACGAGCAACAGAACCCTCAGGCTCTGCTCTGCTTGGGGGCCATGGGCACAGGGCCCCGGGCAGGTACAGACAATCCATGACACCTCCAATAAGTGAAGACTCATTTCTACTGGGGTTTTCTTTGATTTTGGCAAAAGACTAAATTAGCTGTGGCCTCTGGTTATGCAAATCCTGACTTTTGTTCTATTTCCATACTTAGGCACCTGCTACAGACCGTGTCCTCCTGCATTCAAGTTCCAATGCTAAATCTCAGTACCTAATGTGACTGTACCAGAAGTTTAGGTTTTAAAAAAATAAATGGGACATTTATTTATTTCAGTGGGCATTAATACCATTGGAATAGAATCCCCATAAGAGGAAGAGGTTCCAGAAATAAACCTCTATCTCTCTGTCTCTCCACACAGAAGACATTTTGAGTGCACAGTAAGAAGATACTCATCTATAAGCCAGGAAAGAAATACTCCCCAGAAAGGACATAAATTGTCAGAACGTTTATTTTGGAAATTTGGTTTCCAGGACAGTGAGAATATAAACCTCCATTGTTTAAGCCACCCAATCTGTACACTTTAGCTGCAACAGCCCAGGTAGATACAAACCCACCCTTTATAACTTCATCCCATGAAAAATTCATTTCTCTATTCCTAATAATCTCATTTGTATAACTGGTGGTACGCTTTCCCATTCCTAGAGCCCAGCTCAATGTTCTCTGCTCCAGGAATCCTTCTTACTCATGGTTCCTGGGCAGGACTGCTTGGTCTTTCAGTGTATTCTACAAACTCTGCCATTTAACCATCATAGTCATCATGATGGACAATACTTCACTGTGATTTGTTTGGGGCTGCATTTTCTCCCTGACAATGACCTCTTATATGCACTTTGTTTCCCCCTTAAATCACTAAGAAGGAGAGTGCATGATATAACACATTATAACATTTAACATGTGTTTGTTTGTAGCATTGCTTCTTTATGATTTTTTTCAGTAGCAGTTTCTGGACTTGATGTTACTGAGACACTCTTAACTGAGTCAATCTCTCCAATTTACAGCTCTCAACCACTTTGGAACAAACTAATACATTTACATTTTTCTTTGAATCTTTACAATGGAAAAAATGGGTAAAAATAAGGATTGTACTACAGATCATCAGATCATAGGACAGTTTATACATGTCTTGTTCAAATTTACAAGGAAACATTAGTGGATATTTAAATACAGTTGCATAGGAAAAACTGTACTTTTCAGCCTTTACAATATGGTGTTTCTAATAAAAAGTTAGAACTGGTTATTTCCATGCTATACATAATTCAGAAACTATGGAAAGGCAAGTCACATATTGGGTAAATAGACAACATGTGTTATGGCAAAAAATTTTTGAGGTTTGCCTTTTGACATTTGTTGATTTCTGAAAATCACATCACCTATATATAGCTTACAAGTGAATTTTCTTCAATCATATCTAGGACTCTCACAAATAAGGAGTGTTGAGGTCCTGTTATGGATTCTCTCAAGAAAGAGTTGTTGATACCTATTGAAATGGGATGTGGTGCATACTTAACAGAGGAGGTATACGTCCAAACATTACTGCAGAAGTACTTGAAAATATCTCTATTGGTCAGTTGCATTAAGGTTTTCCACCACTCCAACATACTACAACCACAGTACATGTCTCCCACAGGTATGTGGATCTAAGGCTATATCGCCAAGGACTCTTTTCAAAGCTCACGATCCTAGAGAATTGGAGAATGCTTAGTGGCATCGATGACACATTTACACAGCTGTGATTCCTTGTCACCATGTTTCCACAGACACACTTCCTGGTACTTAGTTCGTCCTTTAGATCTCATTTCACAAAAAAAAAAAAAAATCACTGCTCAGCCCAAGCAGACTTTCTCTTCTGAAGAAGTTTTCCTTCCATAGAATGATCCCTTAGAATCTCTTGCTAAGGATTTTTCAACCTCAGAATGATATAGCTGCCAGTCCTCTACCCAAATGCATGGTTCCTTCCACTGCATTACCAGGCAATGCAGTTTGGATTTCTGTTCTCTGCAACATGCTACATGCATGCCTGCTTTAATCCCTTGATGCTACTTTGCTGTTTGCTGAACCCAAGATCAGTGTATGTCCAGTTCATGTAATGATTAAGCTTCCACTTTGATCTTTTTATATATTGTATTTTTTCATATTTATTTAAATATTATTTATTTATTTATTCATTTGTATTTTTGTAAATAGACTATGTGTGTGTTTGTGCATGTGCATGTGTGTATGCGTGTGTGTGTGTGTGTGTGTGTGTGTGTGTGTGTGTGTATAACTACGTATATGGCTACCAACATGCACAAGTCACAGTGTACATGTATAAATCACAGGACAACATTGAGTATCTGTCCTTGTCTTATCTTTATTACTGCTAGACACAGTATATCCTTTGGGGTGTTCATTACCATATACACTAGGTTAGCTCTCATATAAGACTCTGCAGAGTCTCCTATCTCTGCTTAATATCTCATCACTGAAGCAGAGGGATAAAGGTTTATGGTAGTTTACCCAGCTTCATTTAGGCTCTGGGTCTTCATGGTTGCCTCAGAAAGGCTTTTACACACTGAACCATCGTTCTAGTCCCTACTTACTCTTTATATGTTCACTAGTGCTTCCTGCTGTTGCAAACCTTATATTTTTATGGACATGTGATAGTCTCCCATGAGACCAGATCTGAAGTCTTTGTGAACAAAGATTATGTAGTATATTTACATTTCTGAAACCAAAAGCTCAAGCCAGTATTTGATAGGAAGCTTATTTAAAATTGAATGAAATAATGGATATTGAAATGTATGATATGATCAAATGAATGGAATAAACAGACAACCAAAATAACAAATGCACTTATCAAAGAGTTCAATTACTTTGATCTTCATTGCCAAATGCCTCAAGACACAGGCAACATATGATGTCCTAGCTCCTGTAGCTGCATCCAAAGAGTGGTCAGATGACATCACATGAAGTTTCACAGAACTTGCCTCATCAAAGAAGTCATCTTTCATAAGATTCAGGATGTCAGGGCTAGGGATTTTATTTGAATTTTCTCTTCTCTACTCATCAACTGTAGAGGATTGTGTCAGTTTAGAGCTTGGATTTTATAACCTGAGTGCTTGGTGCACTGATAAATAACACATAGAATTAACAGTACTGTTCTGGGGCTGCAGCGATGGTTCTGACCCTTAAACAATCCACTGCTCTTCCACGGAACCCAAGTTTAGTTCCTAGCAACCATTTCAAGTGGCACACAACTTCTTTACCTCCAGTTCCAGAGGATCATCAGACACTGTTTTCTCCTTACTGTGCTTACCTGCATATGTGTTAGATATGCACACAGAGATCAGGATTTTAAGCAGAAATTCCTTGTGCAATATGTATATCCATAACTCCTAGCAGTTGGCAGGCCAAGGTTCACATACTAAGAAATTTATACAAAGTAATTTTAAGTGATAGTTTCTAATTTAATAATTCAAATAGTGGAGAAATAATGTTTTTTCTTTTTGTAAATTTCTCTCTCTTTGTATCAGGACTCTTCCTTTATTTTCTTTTAATTAAGTTTTGTAATATTTTTAACCTTTTTTATTTTATTATATTTCTCTTGTCTCTTCTCACCCTATAGATACAGATACTTGTATGTCTTCTGGCTTCAAGTTTACGGTTTCCATGGGATTCCTTTGTGTGTGTACCGGTGGGTCTCTGTTTCTTGTGCCTTTTCTTAGGCTGATTTCTGTTTGTTGTTTTCTCCAATACTACTGTGCTAGTTCTTGCTCTGTCTAATTATATTACATTATTACCCCATAAAGCTTTTCTTGGGGGGGTTGATCTGTATGGGAAGAGAGGTGGGGAGGAGGTTGGCTGTGTAGAGGGAAAGGAAACCATAATCCTATAACTAAGAAGATTACCACCCATGGTGTGGTTAAGGCGAAGGGTTTTATTGTAGGCAAGAGAGAAATTACTGCCAGAATCATTTGAAAGAGTCCAGATCAGAGAAAGAAAATACTAGACCAAACATGGTCAGGAGACTGGATATAGCAGGCAGACGGGACCTGGCCAAGAGAGAAGCAGGAGTGGGGCAGAGAGATAAAGAGAGGGTTGGAAAAAGTGATAGAGTAAGAGATAAAGACAAAAAGAGTACAAAAGAGAGGGCAAGAAAAAAGCATAGCTGAAATAGCAGGGTTATAAGGAAAAGCCTGTACCTATGGACAGGGAAGCCCATGAAAGGAGAAGTTTATTGTAGGGGAGGAAACCAGAAGAGCTGAGAAGAGCCAGGATGAACTTTGAAATGTGTAACAGGAACTTGTGATACTGAGGGAGCCTGGAGGCCAGCATGCAGTTTGTTAAGTTAATAGATACAATGGATAACCACTTGTCCCTTCAGCCAGTGATAAGAGAAATGTTTCCTTGTGTAGTAGGGAATCAGCTTCACAAGTTTCTGAGGAATGTTGTTTTTTGTCTAACAAGCAGAATTTGGGCAATGCAGTTTTCTTTAGACTAAGAATAATCAGGATATATCATGAGAGGAAAAAAATTCATAAGAGGAAAAAGAAAAAAGAAAATCAAAAATCTCCCTTTCATGGTTCTTTTTAACTATCATACCATATATCTTATTAAAATAGATTACAATCCAAATGTTTCAAAATTGCTCTAATTTTTGAGTTACTTGATCTTTAAAAAAATTCCATATTGAAAATATTTCACTTCCAATAGGCAATATTCTATTCTAATATTCCCATAGTAAGTGAAAACCAGCTCTTTTTAAGAGATGACGGTCTTTTCTTTCTTGAGTTAATCAATTTTGATGATTAAATCACATAAATTTCTCTTCCCCATTCCTCCCTCTACCGGCCATATACTCTTCCTTGATTTTCCAATTCATGGCCTCCTTTTCTACTAATTATTGTTACATACATACAAGTATGCATTTTTAATATGTGTACTATTATATATTGTATTATTATACATAATGATATATATCTTTTTATGCTAAATATAAGTGTCATTAACTAAATGACACTTGTAATGTGTGTGTGTGTGTGTGTGTGTAACTATACTAAAATATACTTGTATTCTTTCTTTTCATGGCTGAACATTTATTATTAGATAACCAATTCACGTGTCTCCTCCTGGGTTAAACTATTTTTTTCTGGTTTCATCATTTATTAGCTGCCTGTAATTCTTTGTGTAGATTTAGGGACAGGTCTACTGAACTTTCATGTCTATTTTTGCTCTTCTTATTTAGCTCATATGTAGGCAGCCATTTTGATTATTTTTTATGGGTATTGCTTTTGGTATTTCTAGGAGACTCAATTTAACAGCAAACTCCCTGCTTCTCCTGTTTTTACATTCTCTTTCCTCTTTCACAATGAATCCTGAGCTTTAAGTGCAGTAGTTATATATATGTATATATATGTATATATGTATAGTTATATATATATATATAGTTATATATGTATTCATTAGGACTGACTCTACAACATTCATTTAGGGAGATTACTAATAGTTACAATACCTATAAGACATCTACTAGACAACCTGCACTCTAAGCTGTGATATTCCAAAAATATAGCATGTGTTTGTACACATACTTCAAGGATAAAGTTTTGGCAATATTGGAATGTAGAAGAGAAAGGTGTTTAGTTCTATAAATAATGAGTACTTTCTTCTAATCAAACAAAATAAAATAGAAGCCTAGATAAGCTAATTGGTAATTGGCAACATACACAACTTTGTCAATGGCCCAATGACTAATTAATCTTCCAAGACATATTGAGACATAACATTGGAATTCAGACCCGAGACAAATGGCTAAGGTGCCCATATTACACACCAAAGTGGATCTTGTCTCCAGAGTCTTCTAGCATCTCATAGTCCCTACCTGCTCCAGAACATGGCTAGAATACCCTGCCCTCTATGTTAAACATTCCAGCAGAGAGGATGCACTTCTATTATCCCAGAAGCTCATCATTATTGAAGCCAGACAATTTGGTCTTCCCCCACCTCTCTCTCTATCTGCATTTTTCTTCCTACATGCAGACATTCTTTCTCTCCTCTTCCTCTCTGTCTTCCTCTGTCTGATGACGTTTCTTGTCTTCTTCCTTGGGACCAGTGAACTTGCCAAGAGCTGCTTCCCAACAAGCCTTTACATACTTTACTTCATCCTGAATTTCATCAGTGAAGATACTTCTCACTAGCCATCTGAGCAGGTTGGGAAGAAAATCCAAAGTTTCACAATTAACATGTGGAATATTAGAATGAGATAACATTTGAGTCTCCCAAGTTTTACCACACATGTATTCTAGATGTCAGAAGTGAGGGAAAAAATGTTAGGTTTCATTCACTTGCTTACAAAGGCCAGATTAGCATAGCTGTCATCCTGAAAATGATCCTTTATCTTGGAGGCTTCCTGAGGCACTGATAAAAAAAAATACTCAAGATTTACAATATCAAGTTTCTATTCCCTGTGGCTTCCTTTCCCTATTCCTGGTGACTCTTGTCCTCATCATATAGAGAGAAACTCAAGTTCAACCATCTCTTGGTGTTCTCTTCAAAATTGCAAAGCTGAGCCTTTTCCTCCTGGAGTAGAACATAACAAAGTCCTATGAAGTCCAAGCATACATCATAAAACCCACCAATCTAGCAAATAGAAAAGGAAACAAATTATAAGAATAATTGTCTACATTAATTTGTAGACCTTATTGCATTCAAAGCTCCTGCTCAACCTTCCTCAGTTTCCCTCAAATGCAGGCTTTTCACCTAGTAAGACATTAAATGAAAGTCATTTACACCTGTCTCCTTTGATACTTCACTGTTCTTCTCCCTTAGATTATCCCTTCCTTGAAGTCCCCCTCACACTGTGACTCCAACAGAAAAATATGCTTGATCATCCTCCAATTCTTTGACAGGATCCTGGGTTTAGTAACAAGACAGCTTTTCATCAACTTGACATAAGCAAGTCATCTGATAGGAGAGAATCTCAATTAAGTAAATACCTGTAGATGACCTGGCTATAATCAAGCCTGTAGAATATTTCATTTATTAGGGATTGATGAGGGAGGGCCTGGCCCACTGTGGCTGGGGTCACCCCTGGCCTGGTGGTCCGGGGCTCTTTAATAAAGTAGGCTGAGCAATCCATGTGAAATAAACCAGGAGCAGCACTCTTTCACGGTCTGAAAGAGCATCAGCTTGTGTCTCTAGGTTCCTGCCCTGTTTGCGTTCCTGTCCTGCCTTCCTCCGGTGATGAATGGTATTTTGGAAGTATACCCAAAATAAACTCTTTCCTCCCCAAGTTGCTTTTTTTCCCCTTATAGTGTTTTATTGCAGCAATAAAAACTCTAACTAAGACAGTAACCCAGGAGGGAGAAAAGCTCAGGAGCACTGTGCGGGAATGGTTCTGAAACAAGGCCAAAGGTTCAGGAGAGGTTATTTTTATAGGAAAATGTATCTATTTTCCCCTCATCAGAGGAACTGTGCACATTGAGAAGTAGGGCATTCAAAGCAATCTTCTGAAAACAAAACAAAACAAAACAAAAAACTTTCTCCTAAAAGAACTTTGAGAAAAATTACTGCTCAATCCTGAGAAAAATAAGTCAAAACAAAGTGAAACAAGACCAAAATCAAACTTTTATATTCCTGTAAAATAGCCATAGGTGCATCAGCACCGCCAGTATTTGCTAAGAGTTTGAGGATTCTGCCTTTTTCTTTCTTTATAATAAATGAGTGAAAGACTAATGGTACCTCCTTTTCCCCAGAAAATAGGACACAGCTTTCCTGCCCAGCACGTGGAGAGCACAGTTTGTCTGAGCCTACTGTCTTTGTAGTTGGCTGAAGCATGTGCCTGAAGCCTATAAAACCTAGCAGAGCTGTGTTGTATTCAACAATTTAGTTTGAAAGACATGGGCACCGTTCTATCTAATGCCTCTGCGAGATTAGAATTAAGGGCGACAGAGTTGAAAGAGATTTTCAGATCTTTTTTCTTTTCCCCATGCAGTGAAGCTATCAACTGAGAATAGCACAGTATTCCGGACAATTGAACCTCTTTACAGACACTCAGTCATAATTGGCATTGATTTAACAGTCCACAGCGTACACCCCGGCATCATAAATTGATTGTAAATGACAAGCAATGAAGATTAACACCTTTCAGGGACAACGTTCTCCCGAAATAAATAAGTATCAGAAAAGATAAAACGGTCAATTTTATAGCACTTCATGTCTCCGTCCACCCCAGGCATTCACACACAGGAGTTGTAAGCTCACAAACCTGCCCCCAGGCAAAGTCACTGAGCTCCACTGTTGTCTAAGCAGGACCATTCTCTGCCGTGGTCTATCCTGAAAATTTTATTTACCAGGAGAGAGTTTTCTCATTGAACTTTGAAGTTTTGGTGAGGCTCTTGGCTAGAGTGCTATTCGCCTTGTAAGTATTAGAATGATATTTTGGGTACAAGCTTTAGAGTTCGTGAGACTTTGTTGAAATCTGTTGGTTCTTTCAGGAGTTTTATGCTGCTTTGTTATACTTCTTATTGGGATCTTCTGTGGCTCACCCTCAAAGGACAACAATAATGAAATCGACATTCCGTCCTGAGGATAGTGTGAAAGCTGCATGGAGGACTGACTGTGAGAGACACTGGGAATATACCTGTGTGCTGGAAAAGTCTACTGTCACACTCAGCAAAGCAACTCGAGTCAAGCAGAGAAAGGGACTGAGAATGTCTTTTCCAAATATCAATTGATTCCATTGATGCTGAGATATTAATGACCAATAATTGTTAATGTCTTTACTTTGTTGCTGTTGTTGTTGTTGTTGGTGGTGGTGGTGATGCTGTTGGTAGTAATGTGAGTCTGTGAGTCAGTGTGTATGTCGTGTCTGTCTGTCTGTCTGTCTGTCTGTCTGTCTCTCTCTCTCTCTCTCTCTCTCTCTCTCTCTCTCTTCTTTGGTGTGAAATTATTTATTGTCTGTGTTTCTCTGAGTGTGGTTAACCTTGGGTTGGTGATGTCCTTCTAATACTTTCTTTAGGCCTGGATATATTCATATACATTTTTTAAGATCAACTTTGTCATAAAGTATCTTGTTTTCTCCATATATGATCATTGAAAGTTTGGATGAGTGTAGTAGTCTGGGCTGGTTTCCATGGCCTCTTAATGTCTGCAAGGTATCTGTCTAGGCCCTTCTGGCTTTTAGAGTCTCCACTGGGAAATGATCTGTAATTTTAATAGGTCTGACTTTATAGGTTACTTGCGTTTTACACCTTTCAGCTTTTAATAATTCTTTCTTCTACATGGTTGGTGTCTTGATTATTACGTGATGCAGTGACTTCATTTTCTGCTCCAATTTATTTGATGTTCTTTAAGATCCTTCTACATTTATAGACGTGTACTTCTTTAGGTTAAGACAATTTTATTCTATGATTTTGTTAAGAACTTTTTTGGATTTAACATTTTCTTTAACCAATGAATCTATTTCTTCTATTATATCTTCAGTGCCTCAGCTTTTCTCTTCCATCCCTTACATTCTGTTGTTGATGCTTGTGTCTTTATTTCCTGTACACTCACCTAGATTTTCCCATTTCCAATATATTCTCAGTTTGTGGTTTTACTGCTTTTATTTCCACTTTCAGGTCTTGAATAGTTTTCTTCAGCTGTTTGAGCTTTCTTGGCTTTCTTGTTCTTCTTTAGGAGATTTACTGATATTCTACAATTTTTGTTTATATTTTGTACAATTGTTTTAAGGAACTTTTAAATAGTCGTCTGTAAGGACCTCCTCTATCATCTTAATAAAGTTGGTCTTAAGGTTGTTTTCTTCTGCTTCAGTTGCATTGAAATATTTAGATCTTGCTATTCTAAGACAACTAGGCTCTGGAAATACCCACTGTCCTTGCTGTTGTTAACTGAGTTCTTCTACTGGCTTTTAGGAATATGGGTTTTGGATAGTTATAGGTCTAGGTTCTGATTTCCTGGGTATTTTGTTGTTGATGTCAGGCAGGTGGTTTTTTCTCTGTTACTGCTTTGGTCTTGTGGTCTGTGTCCCAGGCCAGGAATCTAGCAGGGAGCAGGGAATCTCAAGTGTTTCCCCACTCAGTCTACCAGGTCTCAACTCACTCTACCCACCGAGCTTCTTGGTATGAATTTACTCTCCCACAGATGGCATGACCTCTGATCCAGTAGGAAGTCTCTGACCAGATTCGGAGTTGGGATTCTGGCCACTATTTTTGGCTTTGGTGCAGCAGGGGATATCTGGTCTTCTGACTGGTATGGTCTGCAAAAGAATAGTGGGTGTCTGCTAGAATTGAGAGTAGTGGCCATACCGCAGGACAGGCAGTGAGGTGTGTGTGTGTGTGTGTATGTGTGTGTGTGTGTGTGTGTGTGTGTGTGTGTGTGTGTAGGCAGTAGAATAAGTCTTTGGAAACTAAGTCTAGAGAGTGAGGCAGTTAAACTGGTGGGAGGATCACTCGCCTGTTCATCAGAGTTCTGTGAACTGCACCCGAGCAACAGAGAATCTAGAGGCAACTTCTCATTGTCAATGTCCTATCAATATGACTTACATTGAAGAAACGAAAGAGGACACTCTCGGTAGGATCTACAGCTTATGAGGTTGCACATGCTGTTAACAAAATGTAATGCTGATTTACCTGTTCTTCTATAGTTACTTAAAATAGATTCTCCCTGAACAAAAAGATGAGCATTTTGAAAGTAAGGTCTGAAATTCGATTCAATAAATAAATGTATTTTGAGCATCGACTAGTATTCTTCTGTTTCCGCAATGAGGTAGAATGAGTTACAGAGAGGACCCGGGGATCTCCCCAGCATAAAGCAAAGCTCGCAATGATAGCTGGTTGTGTTTAACCTTCAGCACTATTGGTCATGCTGAATCCCTAACAGGTACACAGCTGAAGGGGCTACAGATATACTAGAAGAAGTCTCATAATGGCCAGTTTATCTATTATAAATATCTCTTAGGTTTTCATAAACCACTGAGCTTTATCTAGCAGTGCAATGATGTCCTTTCTAAATAAGGACGTAATTTATATAACTTCGGATAGACATACAGCAGTTACCTACCTTGGCATCAAGACAAAGCCATACATCTATGCGGATATATAAGGCAGTGGTGCGAACTACGATTGGGAATATGAATACGGTTGGAATCCTCATGATAAGAATGGTAGGGCCACCTTGCTTCCTCTGGAATACCACACCATGAAGTGTTATATGTGAGATACAATGTCTAGGATCACTGAAGTACTTTACTTAGACCTATTTTGTTGTTATAGCAGCCTGTATATTTTGCTCTCCAGTATATTATTTATTGCTGAAGTACACTCATTTGTCTCTTTGCACGCATGTGTCTATTTGAGGATTTGCCATTATACATGACTTCTTTCTTTATTACTCACTAAATGCACAGATACATGCTAAAACTTACAGTTAATTGGGGCTTAGTATCCTTGAATCTAATTTGTTTCTTCTGCATTGATAATTCACAGTGTGAGAAGAACGGATACATTTCTATTACTATTCTTGTTTTTTTTTTAACACTATCTGGAAGGGCAATTTGAGATTTTCTGTGTCTCCGATTAGAAAAGTCTTCTTTTCCATGCAAACAACTCTTCCACACTTGAGCTTCCAAGCAAAGCCTCTGTGAACCTGAAGATACCCCACCCCTTCCTGCCTTGCCTTAATTTTGTTCACCACACAATATAATTTTAAATTACATAGATTCTTTATAAAAACATAAACTCTGGTTTTGATTTATATTTAGAACTATGCCAAAATTATAGATCACACTTAGGAACTGACTTTGTGGATTTTGTCCTCCTGCATGAAGTTTTTTCCATATCTTTATCAAGGAACAATGGATTCGAACAGTTCTCAACACTGGGAGAAATAGCTCATAACTACCTGGGAAGTACAATATTCTGTTCAATGGTATTCAAGTCCCAGATACCTATCTATATAAACGGTAACAATCCACCATTACTGAGGAATCATATATGAGCAGTCTGTTTTCATAATATTTTATGCAGCAAGTTTATTAGTCCTCACTATAATGGTTTGAAGTTGGATCTTTCATTGTGTTTACTTTTCTTTTTTTTTTTTAGATATTTTCTGTATTTACATTTCAAATGTTAGCCCCTTTCCTGTTTCCCCCCTTTCCCATCCCCTCTCCCTCTGCTTCTATGAGGATGCTCCCTCTCCCTCCCACCTACTCCCACCTCAACACCCTGGCATTCCCCTACACTGGGGAAATGAGCCTTCACAGGACCAAGGGCTTCACCTCCTATTGATACAAGAAAATGCCTTCCTCTGCTACACATGCAGCTGGAGTTATGGTTCCCTGTATGTCTTTTCTTGGTGGTTTAGTCCCTGAGAACTCTGGAGGTTTTGGTTGCTTGGTATTGTTGTTCTTCCTATGGGGTTGAAAAACCCCTTCGGCTCCTTCAGTCCTTTCTCTAACACCTCCATTGGGGTCTTCATGCTCAGTCTGATAGTTAGCTGCAAGCATCCTCATCTGTATCAGTATGGCTCTGGCAGAGCCTCTCAGGAAACATTCATATCAGTAAGTACTTCTTGGCATCAGCAATAGTGACTGGATTCAGTGGCTGCATATAGCATGGATGCCCAGGTGGGGCAGTCTGAGAATGGCCTTTTCTTCAGTCTCTGCTTGACTTTTGTCCCTCTATTACCTCCTGTGAGTATTTTGTTCCCCCTTCTATGAAGGACTGAAGCTTGCACATTTTGGTCATCCTTCTTCTTGAGCTTCCTATGGTCTGTGAATTGTGTTAGGTATTCTGAGCTTTTGGACTAATATCCCCTTATAATTGAGTGCATACCATCTGCGCTCTTTGTGACTTGTTTACCTCACACAGGAGGATATTTTCTAGTTCCATCCATTTGCCTATGAATTTCATGAAGCCATTGTTTTTAATATCTGAGCAGTATTCCATTATGTAAAGGTACCATATTTTCTGTATCCCTTTCTCTGAGGAAGGACATCTGGGTTCTTTCCAGCTTCTAGCTATTATAAATAAGTCTGGTATGAGCACAGTAGAGTATGTGTACTTGTTATATGTTGGGTATATGCTCAGAGGTGGTATAGCTGGGTCCTCAGGTAGCACTATGTCCAATTTTCTGAGGAACCACCAGACTAAACCAACAGATTTCCAGAGAGGTTGCACCAGCTTGCAATCCCACCAATAATGGTGGAGAATTCCTCTTTCTCCAGATCTTCACCAGTATCTGCTGCTACCTGAGTTTAGATCTCAGCAATTCTGACTGGTGTGAGGTGGAATCTCAGGGTTATTTTGATGTTCATTTCCCTGATGACTAAGGATGTTGAATATTTCCTTAGGTGTTTCTCAGCCATTCAATATTCATCAGTTCAGAATTCTTTATATAGCTCTGTACCCCATTTTTAGTAGGAATATTTGATTCTCAGGAATCTATTTTCTTGAGTTCTTTGTATATATTAGATATTAGCCCTCTATCAGATGTAGGATTGTTAAAGAACTTTTCCCAAGCTGTGAATTGCCATTTTGTCCTATTGACAGTGTCCTTTGCCTTACAGAAGCTTTGCAATTTTATGAGGTCCTATTTGTGTATTCTTGATCTTAAAGCATTAGCCATTGGGGTTCTGTTCACGAACTTTTTCTCTGTGCCTATGTATCCAAGGCTCTTCCCCACTTTTCCTTCTACTAGTTTCAGTGCATCTGGTTTTATGTGGAGGTCCTTGCTCTATTTGGACAAAGTGATAAAAATAGAGATATGCATTCTTCTATAGGCTGACTGCAGGTTGAAACAACACCATTTGTTGAAAATGCTGTCTTTTTTCCACTGGATGGTTTTAGCTCCTTTGTTAAAGATCAAGTGAGCATAGCTGCTAACTTTTCTATTGCATTTACCACTAAGTGTTTGCTATTTGCATTACACCTGGGTCAAAGATTATCAGCCAAACTTCCTTCTGCAGAAGCATGAACTTCATGTCATTCTGCTGCTGAAGAGTAGAATGCTTCAAAATTTCTCATCAGTGGAGATGTTGACACTTACCTAGACACTTGGATAAATCTCAGAGAAAATAACCTAGTTAATGAGATGCCAGTACATCATTACTAGTCAGGGAACCATGCCTTTTTATCCAAATATCCTATTCCTCGGATTATTTGGCTCTCCTGTACATAGTCAGTAATAATGAGCACATGTGAGTCTTTCCTTGAAAACTTCACTCTTCATAACTTTGAACGTATTTTTGTAGAACTAACTCCAAACTATCAAGTAAAAACAACTGATAGAATAGGTCCTGAATATAAAGAAGAAAATGGAGAATTACACACAAGGTCTTGAGGGGAAATAGAAGGAGCAAAGAATATAATTATATGATAGGCTCCAAAATCAGAAGGAATAATAAAAGAGATGAAGTAAAACAACAACAACAACAACAAAACCAACCAGGTTTTATGTCACCATGATTTAACCCAAAATGTCACATCTTACTAGGACTATAATGATTCCATACAGTAACTTGACCTGTAGATAGTGCGTGTATGAATTTTGTCTATTTCTTGGAAGACAACAATTCTAAATTGTACTTTTGCCTCTAATAATATGTGTGGTCTTGATCAAGCTATTTCATTTCCCTGTGGCTGTGTGTCACACGCTTAATTTGAGTTTCATGCTTAATTTTTCAAAGATGGGGCTGGGTCAAGAAGTTTGCAGTAAGCAGCTACTTTGGGGAAGTAATCATGGGAAATGCAAAGGGACGAGCTAGGCACTAGACAATGACAAGAGACAAACTTTGAGAAAGCACATTAAATAGGAGGAACTATGCATAGCTAGGACTCAGTCAACATTTTAATTCACAGGAAGCTAAGCATGACACACTTTAATATTGTGTCAATAGAGATGTAAACAAGCTGGAATAACTGTTTACCCAATCCTATCTGTTACTGACTGACGGTTTCTTTGAGTTGTTTATCTGCTAAGTCTTCTGATGTTTACTCCTACATCTCTCCCACCACCCCATGTAGGCAAACTCATAGAAGTATGTTACCTTCAAAGGACATCTCCATGCAGGGAAGGAATGCATTGGGATGAACTTGTAAACACTTGGGGCAATAGTGAAGATCAAAGGATAACTATTTAAGCACTAAGCACATGGAAGAAGGGTTGATTCAAAGAGGAATATGTGTGCTGCTATTAACACAGAATATGGTGAAAATATTCCCTGAGAAGTGAAAAATGATCCACCTAACCTAAAAAGCTGAAATAATTCTGTGATGGACTTTGAAGTCTCAGGGTCTGTGTAATTTTCATACTAGACCCACAACAACTGAAGGATTTCTTTAAAAAGTTTTTATTTTCAATCTTGAATTCTAGAACCACCGCCATCTAAGCCAGGAGCGTTTGCTCAAACACTGAGTCATCTCTTCTTTTGAAAACATTTTGCCAAGTACACGGATGAGTCTTCAGAATATTTACTGAATGAATGAATTCCTTAACATTGCATTCCATTTTCTGCCAATCCTCTGTCACATTCTAGTCTTTTTCTTCAATTTAAACAGTGACACTACCATTTTTAAAAAGACATCTCTTACCTTTCTATGAAGTAGTATCTGACGTCCAACATTTTTGAAGGTGTATACTTTTGTATAATCAATGAATGATGGATGCCATATACCAGTATGCCTCTCAGCCTTTGGAAGTCAAATAATTCTTTCACAGTGACCATTGAAAATATATTTATATTCTGACTCATAATAGTAGCAAATTAATAATTATGAAGCAAAAAATTATTTTATTAGTGGGTGGAGTATTTTATGAGTGGGTGATATTACTTCAGGAACCGAATTAAAGTATCACAGTGTTAAGAAGGGAGAGAGCACTGGCATATATAATTATTAAGTTTCAGGTTTTGTCAATCTTTGGAGCTGATTGTTTTCTATGATGATTTCCAACCTTGGTAGTTTCGTCAGCTCCTTGAGGTAAACACACTAGAGCTCAAACATATTAAGTTAGGTGGTCCAGCTTTCCTTGGAGCTAATTCCTTCAGTCCAAAGATAAACCCGTCTGTGACATTTTCTCTACAATATCATTTACTAGTGAGTCACAGGAAAGGCAGGGCAGGGTTAAGTGGTGTTTATTATGAAGTCAGTGTAGTCAGACCCACTCATGTGTGGCTCTAATTTGCCACAGTGAGAGGCATAATGAAAGAGCAGTTTATGGCCCCTTGATAGAAATTGCCCAGAGCTGAGAAAGTCCTAGCAATTTCCTAAGGTACTGAACTATGTGCTAAAAGGGCTGAGGGTAGAGCCAGCTGACACTAAAATACATTTGATAATCTGATGGTATCAGAGGGAGGGAATGCATCAATAATATGCACTGGTGTGAAGAGACTAATGAGTTGCATTTTTCTCCCCTTTGATGGGAGTGTTATTCATTACCTCACATTATGCTCTTTAAAAATGGAAGTGTACTTAGGTAAAAAGTGATTAGAGTTCCTTCCTAGGTTCTTTTTTCATGTCTGAGCTTACGTGTTTTCATATTGTACTGGGTTTGGAATTTTGTTACTCATGGCTCATTTTGTCCTTTCCTGAATACATGCTTTGGATTTCTAGCTTATGGTGACCAACACATTCAATGTGGTCTCATTCACTGTGTGCCCTTCAGAAGAATCTTAAGACAATTGGAAAACTGGCTTCTTCCAATGTATGTAATTCTGTCTTATCGCATACATCCCAGGTATCTCTTATTAACACTCTGCTGCATTTACAAATCCATAGGTATTTCTTCCATAGACCAAACATAGAATATATTATTGAGATATTCATTATTCTGATTTCATCCAAACAGCTGGTAGCTGGCTGTGAATTCCTGGTGAATGCTTTTTTCCCACAACCTGGGCTTCTATGTGCTGATATCGAGCACCTTCAGCCTCCTCGCATCCCTGAATACTGGGACTTACATATCAACCATTATCAGTAGTGAGTAACCTATTCGAAGGTGAAGTACTGCTTTTCATCGAGTTCAGTAAAGTTGGGTAGATTGTGTATCTTGAGCAACAACTAAATACAGAGTGTCATTTTTTAAGTTCTTGAATTATTGACTCTGCTGGCTTAAGGAGGACCATGGAAGGTCCTCCATTGGTGAGATCTTCAGCAGTGTGCTTCAATATCAGCAACAGCCTACACACTGATGCTATACTCTTTATATCTACTCTATTTATGACTTGAGCAGCATATATGCTAAGGCTATTCCATATCTTGGGGACTCAGAAAACTTTAACTCTATCTCAAGGTCCTGATGCCTTTCTGGAACTTTCCTTAGACTCCTTATTAATTTGGGTGTGACCTCCATCACAGTCTGCAAATATTTGATATTTTTCCCATCTTAAATATTTTCCTGAAAGCCATCTTGATGTGCTTTGATTATTATTTTGATGTTATCTGCTTGTGGATACTGGGAACCATCATAGCAACTAAAATGACTAGTAATATTTCTGGACTCAGGGCTTATTGTTTTATGACAAAGAAAGACTGAAAAAGAAAGAGCCTAAAGGAAGAAAAGATATTGCCTGTGAGGAGACACCATGACCACCCCTACTCTTAATAACAGAAAACATTTCATTGACAGTGGATTATAGTTTCAGACATTATGTTCATTAAGTTCATTATGGTGGGAAGCATGGCAGTGTGCAGGCAGACATGGTGCTGCAGGAGACCAGAGTTCTACTTTAATCTTCTGGCAGCAAAGAGGAGACTGGATTCCACGATGGGTAGAACTTAAGCATAGGAGACCTCAAAGCCCAACCCCACAGTGACTTCTTCCAATAAGGTCACACCCACCAAACAAGGCCACACATCCTAATCATGCTTCTCCTCATGGACCACTTACTTAAGCACACGAGTCTACGGGAGCCATACTGGTTCAAATCTCCACAAATGGATTCTGGAAGCAATGCTGGACTGACTCTCAGGTAGAGTCATCATGATCGAGACATGTAAGGTTGAAAGATTGATGGGAGTAGAAAACATGGGGAGAATGAAATCAACATAAGTTTAACACAGCAAGCATGGCTTTCTTGTTAACCCAAGCAAAAGCTTATTAGATGGTTCTGGAGTTAATCACAGATGCTTGGTGAAATTTTCTCACATGGGTACATAATTGAAAGTGTTCAATACATTGAGGGTGATTTAAGACAAAGAAATGGTACACAGTCATATAAATGGGAAATGAAATCAAGACAATATTGCTTTTATATACTATAGGAACTTGATAAATTTAATGCTTCTGTCTTCAAATGTAAGATTAAGAAATAAAAGTATGACTCACTATTTATAAAGAATTTTCAGTATAAAATGGAGCTATACTTCAAGAAGACATTTGCTTGACTCAAATACTTAGCTCAAAGAACAGCCATTTTATTATCTTTCCTCTACTTTTATTTATGCCACCCAAAAATTGAAAACTTAGGAATCTTTAATTCCATATACAAATCCAACTAATTTATTCTGAGTCTTCCAGGGACCAAGCAAGGAGCAACTGGTACAAAAGTGGTGACTGAAATAACAACACTGACATGAGTGGAGGTGTAACAGAGACAAGAGCCTGGTTAGAATGTGGTCATAAATTATTACCTTTTGTCTCACTGAAAGCAGGATGAGCCAGGGATGAGTTACAGAACAGGGAAAAACAGGGAAAGTGACATAGTCACCAGCCCTAGGGCATGTGAGAGGAAGTCAGCCTGAAAACCATGGTGAAGGATATAGGTCACAGGGTGTCAGTTTGAATGATACCAAGACCTCTCATTTTTTCCCTACCATGCTTTCCTCTGGTTCTTACAATTGTTCTCATCCATCTGGAAGAGAACTTTCCATTTTGAAAAAAATTATTAAGCTAAGGATGGAAGGCTTCCTATTCACAACTCTTTACAATATTCAGTAGAATACCCTTTTGAACTCTAACTTGTAGTTCAGCAATAAGGCAAACTCATAGACTCTACATGGAAGAGGTAAAACTACCTCTCTTGTAGACATACCTTTTTCTTTAAGAGCTAACACCAGGATATGTTCTGTCGTCACTTCCTTATCTTAGGGGCGCTAATGTTCTTTGACTGGTGCTGTTTGAAGACTATCTCTGCCTGGCTCCCTGGAGATCCACCTCAAATATGCCCACTGTGGAAATCTTTGTCATTGCCTCACACTGGATTCATTTTCATCCCCCACCCATTGCTGAGCAGCTAGTGTGATCCTAGAATTGTCCTCAGAGCAGGTAAATAGTACATACACATCCTACAGACTTATTCTCAGAGAGTATGCTTATGAGGAACACGAAAAATGCATATGAAATTATATGTCATTCCACAACAAAATCTTGGTAAATCATTCCAATGGTATTTGTTCTTTTTTAATAATGTAGTCTGTGGAAGCTAAAATGTGGCAGAAGGGAATGTCCTGTGTGAACACGTTGCAAACCAGATCATATGTGACTAGAGGATGAAGAGGAGTATATGTCTGGCAGAAGAGTCAGCTCATAAAGAAATCACTGATCTATAAACAAGCTTAGCTTACTCCAAAGAGCCAAAACCCAATATGACATAGCAAAGATTAATGCAGGGGAGGGACCTGAACCCTTTACTATTTTGGACTTTCACAACTTGGGAAGGTGGTCATGTTACTATCACAACTTTTAATTCAAGTATTCTTCCTCACAGCAACTGAGGGTTTTAAGCACAGGATGAGTTGATTGACCTCTATAGAAAATCATTCTAGCATCTGGTATGTAACCTGCAGGGATACTGCTAAGGACAGAGAAAGGTAACAAATATACAATAGGCTCTACAGACAATAGACAATGGTTGGAGTAAATGCTGAGATAAAGAGGGAAATTTATTACTCACTAGAGAAAAAGCAAGCGCAGTATTATCATTCATTGCAATAGGCCTTAGTGAAAGAAATAAGAAAGACATGTAGCCCAGGCTACTCTCAGACTGCTACCTCCATCTCTTCAGCATATATATGCTACCTGTACGCACACAATTTGAACAAGATGTGGCTGAAATCAAATATACAATACTAGACTGTGTGCTCTGTTATGAATAGGACAATTAGATTACTACCATCCCTAACCTTGGGATTTGTCTTGTAAGAGAGAAAAAAAACTTGTAAAATGCAGAGGTAGTGGACATATGAAGCACAAGTGTTTTCAGGGAATCTCAGGCCACTGCACTTATAAGCTCAGAGCAGCTGTGGCTACATGCACCGGTTCTGCACAAGATTAATCCAAAACAAATCCCAGCACAGGTAGGGAGGAATTCTTGAAGTCCCACCCCTAGCTGAGGAGCTATTAACAGTTGATGAATTCTGTGGAAGGATAGTAGGTTCTCTTCAAGAACTACTCCTATGAGAGGCTATCCACCCTCTAATAGATCATACCAAACCCATGCACATCCATGTAGCATTAAGTGGATTCAACAAATTTAATAAAAGGCAGAGAGATCTTACAGGAAACAGTGGGGGAATATGGAGGAAATAGAGGCTAAGGAATGGAGGATGGATGAAATTACCAAACAATATTTTTTTAAAAATTACAAAAAGTATATAAGGTACAAGCCAGTATATTTAATTACACAATTTCCATAAAATAGCTAAATACTATGAAGATAGCCAAATTCATAGTAGGTAAATTCAAGCTAAGCAAATAAAATAATAACTTGTTCATATTAGAGTATCAAATTGAAAAGAATTCAAACTTATCCTTCTCATGGGTATGAATGAATATATTTTGATAACTGCCTGAAGAGATATGAAATGTTACAGTATTTAAAATATTATTGTGTGTGTTACACACATTTGTTAATATGAATATCATATACATGCAGTGTTCACCAAAGCCAGAAGAGGGCCACATACCATATGAAACATGATCTACAGGTTGTGGGCTGCTATGTACATTCTGATAATCAAACCAGTCCTAATGCTCAGGGGTAGTTGAAAAACAAAAATTCTTTCTTGTTTTTGTAAGGTTGTGTTGCTGTTGTTGTTGCTTTTGTCTTGGTGTGAGTGTGTGTGTGTGTGTGTGTGTGTGTGTCTGTGTCTGTATCTGTGTCTGTGTCTGTGTCTGTGTGTGTCTGTGTGTAGGCTTTTTTGTTTTTTATGGTTTGTTCAGTTTTTTATTTGTTTTGATGTCTTTTTTGAGAGAGGAAAGATCATGAGACTGTACGTGTATAGAGGTGGGTAAAATCTGGAAGAACTTCAGACAAGAAAAAGGACATGATATAAATATACGTGCATTAAATATTTAAAATATAAATATTAATTTCATATTAATATTGTTAAATTCATATTTAAAATATAAATATAAAGTATTAAGCATATATTAAATGTTTACAAATTAAAAAAAAGTCCTTGTTGTGGTGGAACACGCCTTTAATCCAAGCACTCAGGAAGCAAATTTAGGCAGATCCCTGAGCTCAAGGCCAGCCTGTTCCACAGAGTGAGTTACAGGACATCCAGCGCTATGCAGAGAAATCTTGCCTCAAAAGAATAACTTAATGAATAAATAAATGCATACATAATACATAAATGCATAAATATCCATTTAAAATCAAGAAAACTTTAGTGACAACACACTGAAATTACCAGCTGAAAGTTCCCTTGTATCTGACTCAACACTCTCCCTAAGTATAATTTCTGAAACATTTCTGTTTAACCTCAGGAAAAACAGAAAGTATTGTTTTTGTCAATTTTATTGCTATAAAAAATAGGCCAAAATTATAAAATATCCTACTGGTGTGAAATAGTTAATTCCCTAAGCTCACAGGAAATGAGTTACGTTGTAGAATGAATCCATTTCATTTATTCTTTATTCAAGATTCATTCATTGGCCTCAGGCTTATGATTACTGGTGGAAAAATAAATATAAAACATATAAATTCAATATGAAAGCTAAATAAGAAAGCACAGAGTATCCCCATAGGTAAATCACCAGCAAAATAGATTCTTGTACCAGTTACAGAAGGTTGATGTTGAAGCTCCAGGGAGAAGAAAGGTATGGGCTATTTAAAGAAATCTCAAACCATTTGGAATTAAGATGTGCACTAGTTCAGATTCACAGCAGAACAATTTGTCGCAATGCCAGCAATACCAGGGAGCTAAAAATATACATTACTATTCATAACACATTAATGGTGGCACCACATTCTCCCTCAAATTTTCCACTAAATATTTATACAAGAATGTTATTCTGTGGGTTCTCCCGTATCTGAATATATCACCAAAGAGTGTTAAGAAGTTTAAGTTTGTAATGATCCATGGCCTGACTGTTTCTCTTTTGGTCATAATGTCCCTAAGAACTGGGCATCCACATTTTTTGTAGGCTTATTATATTCTACCAATGTTCACATTTCTCCCGTGTGAAGTCTATGCTTTTACAGCTCCACCCTCAAGACCTTGTTAGGTGTGATTTGCAGACTTCACTGTCTATGAACTAGCTCAATATTGTCTCCACTACTAAAAATGTACTCCCACTTGGCTCTCCTTGACTCTGGATTCTGCCCCAAAATGTAATTCCAGGCTCTATAGAAAAGGATAACAATAGCTGATATTTTCCATGAAAGCAATTTTTATTATCAAGAAGAAAAGAAAAACTAGATAGAATTTTGAAGTAAAATACAACATATGTTCATAGATTGTCTGAATTTATGAGTCCAATCATGGCGGATGTGATTATGAATTACACAATAGTCTCCACTATACTAACGTCAACTGGTTTGTTTGATTGTCTATTCTTGCCTATCTAACACTTGAATTTGGGAAGCAAAATGTCTTTATAGTATGAAAAAGTTACATATTGGTGGTGCAAAAGTAAGAGCAGACACCAGTGATGCTGTTGTTTGAATGATGACTATCAAGGCACTATTTTGTTCATTAAGTATGATTTACCTTTATACTGTGCCCCAGATACTATTAAGAACTGGAGACAGCAGAATTAATAAGATACAGTCTGTATGTTTGAAATACATTATATTGGATAGCTCAGATAAGCTAGGGAATAAAGGAGAGAGTCTTATATAAAACAGTCAGTGGGATGCTTCCTCAGGTAAAATCATTGACTTTAAAGCATGTCAACCTGTGTTTGAGTCCAAAAGACAACTGTAGAAGGACAGAGCTCTTTGACTTCTATGCATGCACTGTGGCATACATATGCTTGCACGCGCGCGCACGAACACACACACACACACACACACATACGACATCACACAATCACACAAAAATAAGTAATGAAACTAAATTATTGAAACCAAATGAAACAGAAGCACAGACCCTATATTAACTTTGAATTATCATGAGTTGACTTCATAGAGGAGCAACTGGGGGATAAAGAAAGCTCATTAAGGAAATAATGTGGAAATCGATATCTATTTACAAAACACAGACACATGAATTTCAGTGCGCTTTCAACGAAGCACTTGTTCTTGACAATACACTGTCTTTAAAACCTGAATTTAAAGAACACAATTTAAAAAAAAAAAAAAGCTTACTGGACTAAAGAGCAGGGTAGGGAACATATTCAAGATGGTTACCCAAAGGAAACCCACAGGAGCTATGAGCTATTATAAGGAAGTGGCAGGCATTTCAGTAAGATGGGTCAATAAGGTGCATATTCATGAGTTACCTATTGATTATTTGTTTGTTTTATTTTTACATCAGACCATTGTTGTTGGTTCTCACCAAAGTTAGGCTTCTGCCATTCCAATGTGATGAGCATGGATAAGTTCTGTCTTCCTTGATGATTCCATAGCTCACATGTGCCTCCCATGTTCTTGGAAAATATCTTTCTGGGTTTTATTAAGATCTCAAAGGGGGAAGAAGAATTCATGATAAGAGGATTTCTTAAGCCAGGAGTCTTAATTCTAAGAAAGAACAAACAAGATTCGAGACAGTTGGAAAACCTATCTGATGTTAAGTCAAATAGGATGACAGGGGTGGCTTGCAGATGTCTTGGCACCGTCAGAAATAAGGTCTCCACCTTGTATTACTTGAGGATAGCTAATAGATATCTTCATGGTGTGGCCAGCCATTTATGATATTTGCTTCTATAATTTTACTGGTAAAAGTATAGGGAATGAAAAGTATGCTGAGGAATGGGATGAGGGATGAAATGGGTGGTAGACATTCCAGGTGAGGACAGTCATATTAGCAAATGGTGCAGAGAGGTGAAAACAGAAGGACAGGGAGTCCATGGTCATTTATTTAGGTGTCTCTCCTTACAGTCTGCTAAAAAAGAAAATGCTCGCACCTTTCAGTGACTTCAACATAACTCATACCAAAGTTTCAGAAACATGTGTCTAATATTCCTCATACTGCTCACCAAACATCAACTCCCTATTCAGACCACACATCATGATGGACATCACATGTTTATTTCATATTGTTCATAAATCACTCTGTGAAATAAGAATAATTAACTCTATTGTCTTTTCTCAAGCAGTGGCAAATGGCTGTGTTTTAGAAGTAGTAGTAGTAGTAGTAGTAGTAGTAGTAGTAGTAGTAGTAGTAGTAGTAGTAGTAATAGTAGTACTTTTGATGTTCGATTTCAAATTTGGTAGCGAGAAAGAAGGAATGTAAATGTGGGTGTAAATGAGGCGTGGATCTGAGAGGAGGTGCTAAAGGGAAAACCATAATGAAAACATGAAAGAAAACAAATTGTTTTAATTTAAAAAATGAAAAAGGCTTGTATAAAGTTCCACAGTTGGTAGTTAATACAGTAACATTCTAGGCTTATACCCACCTAGATTAAATATTGGCATTTTCTCCATATATACATTCTTTCCGCACAAAATTGTCTTCGGTGACATGTTTCAGCCTAGTGTGTTGTTTTATCTTATATCATTTATTTCCAATAATTTTCCAATGTCTTTTCCAGGTGGATTTTCCCAAGAAAAGTAAAATACCCATGACGTCTGAAAGCTATTGCCTGAGGTCACAATGTCCCTTACTTCTGGGAATCTCTTCAATTAGTGCCGCTTGCAGCAATCCTGTAGGCAGTTAATTCTAATATGAAAACCCTATCAAATCTGATTTCATTCCTGACTGAGACGAGAAAAACCTAACGCTAAAGCAAAGTAATCATTCTAATCTTTTGAAAACTGACCAAGCATTCAGTAATAAGGACCAGAAAGAACATATAAAAATAGATGGAGGGTTGCCTAAGCTTTCTGGGGAGGAATTTTTCTATCCCTGTAGCCATTTCGTCTGCCCTCTGATCCTTCCCAAATCAGTCTCTTTTTGTCTGCCAAAGACACCCGGCTGATTACCTTTTTGTGTTTCAGCTTTCAAACTCATTGCTGAGGCCAGGAGGAATTGTGCAGCCAACATCAGTGTGAAAACTCATGATCGGGCTAAAGTAATTGTAGCTTTTCATTCCCCAGCAAACAAGCTTTAAGGAAACAAGAGAAAATTTTATGTCGGCTCTAAACAGCTTTCTTTTTCGTCCTTAAAACACTTATCAATGTTTAATTTTTGAAGAGCAACATAGCTGGAAATGCTAGTGGGTATAATAACAGCGGGAGAAAAGAACACCGGGAGGAATAAAACAAAGAAATGCCAATGACAGTGTGTATCATGCTAACAATGAATGAGATTCTGCAGCCTAAATTACCAGGAAATGCATGATCCCATTGTTATCCACAAGGCTGAATTCCAGCTGGCCTGAGGTTGCCATGGAAAAGACTGGGACTAATCAACTGGTCAAGCTCCATTGAAAATTGGCTCTGGGATATCAGCCATTGGGCTTCCTCTGCTGGAACTGTCTGTCTTGTTGAAACTGTGCTTTGAATCAGGAAACCTGGAAGGTCCATATTGCCATCTGAAGTGGCAGGACAAAGAGATTATGCTGGTACCTGTGAATGTACAATCATTTTCACAGCAAGCATTAATCTAATCTAATGCAAGGGAATGAGACAGTTCAGTTCTAATAGGTGATCTCGGAGCCTATAAATTATTTCAAACCAAATCAATGAGACTTTCTTAGCAGGTTAGAAACACGGCTTAGGAGGCATACATGAAACAAATACATGAATAGGGGAAAAAGTCACAGTCTTATTTTATGGAAAACTTTAACATATGCATTGAATTATGAATTATAAATTTCCCTTACTTTATATCAAGAAATAGTATTAGACGAATTTTAGAATTTCTAACATTGTTATTTGCTGTTTTAATAATTATGAAGTAAATTAAGCTAATAAAATAAACCATAGAATCTGGCACGAGGGATAAAAACGTGTCTTAGTTAATTTTTTATGTCAAGTTGACAGAGTTTAGTGCTGCATAGACAACAAGTATAGAATTATCTCTGTATGTGTCTAAAAAGCTGTTTACAAAAGAAAAAGCATTTGAATGAGGTGGCTGACCAGGAAGATACTCTTCACCAATGTAGAGGGTCACCCAGTCCTGTGAGACCCTAGATAAAAATGAGGTGGAAAAAAGACAAGGTTGTTCTTTCCAGACAAGTATGGCCACTTTCTCCTGGTTCCTCATACCTCTATTAGAATTGTTCTCCTGGTTTCTCTAGACCTCAAGCTACACAAAAATGTATCATGAGCTTCCTAAACCTTGATTTCAATGGACAAGTCCTTCATGATCAACACCTTGTGTGAAATCTTTTTAAGCCATCGTTCCCATTGTCTATGTATATTGCAATCCATTTGTCAGTCTTCACTAGCCTAGATAATTTCAACTACTAGAATTATTCATGCACTTCTCACCTTCTCTACCATCTCAAATAGAATTTTTCAAGTACTTTTGGCCTTGTCTTTGTGATAAATGCGGACTCTTCCATCACTCAAACATGCCTAACATGCTATGCTATGTTCACCATCCTGAATACGCTCCACCTTTTTACATGTGCTGATGTATTATTTCAATTACCCTTCTTCTCTCATTTCTTCTATTTCATATTCAAATCAGTCTCTAAAAGAGGACTCACTTTTAGCCTTCAACTAAACCCTGTTACTTCCATCATATCTACTGAACTTCGCATATTTACAATGTTTGTAGACAATTACACAATCTTCTTCTCATAGCCTCCATAACCCACTCTTCAGGCACTATGCTCCATTCTAGCTGGCCTTTTTGTTGTTCCTCAAACTTTCAACACCTTTTCTTCAATCCTATACATTTCAGATGTCGCGACTTTTTAATTATCTGTATTTTCCCTCTCCATTTATCCCTGTCCCTTTCAGTCACTTTACCCATCACTGTTTTGTATTTCTTCATGATGTTTACTATAAATATACATAAATGTATCAACAATCATATTTTTGAAGGTAGATTTATTATATAGACCACTAATATTAAATGAAAACTTCTGTGAATATACTGATTTTAAATGTGAGCTAATTATTTTAAAATACAGGATACATGAAAGTGTGAAATAGTGTGACTACTCCATGAATGAGAAAAGTTCCTATGTAGAAGAATTAGTTCTGCTCTCATTGAACCATGAATTTGTAGAAAGGTATATGTTATTTTCATAAACCTATACATAAATGAGTGTTACTGCAGGTCATTTCTACACATCAGTCTTGCATGCATATGTGTGTACATATGTGCATATAAAAATCAGTATTAGTTGAGTATAAATTGACCTACATTAAGAAGATACATGAATACTTTCCATAAAACATCTGAAAAATATATTTTTAAATTCTTACCCAATGTAGAGTAAAGAATTAATTTTGATATCATCTACAAACTGTAATTCAAGCAACAATTTCTCAAGAAGTTTTACAATAAATGCACTTCTTTCAAATAAAATTTCAGTCTTATTCCTCTCTCAGATTTTGTTCTAACATGTCTCAGAAGCCTTTATGTGTATCATTTGGGCCCTGAAACCGGATTAAAGAAACAAAAACAAAGTATTTATTTTAGAAAAACAAGAAGAATATAAATGTTTGATAATCGACTCATATATATATGAATTTAAGTTAGCCAAGAATGAGCTAAAAAGATTACCAATGTTGTGGTATAGATTTTGAAAAATTCTCTCAGAGGGTAAAGTGAAAGGAAACAATGCATGATGACTTTTGGCTTCTGATATATGAAGCTAGTCAGAGAGGGATGGCACACTTATCCCAGAGAGTGAGTTGTAAAAGTTGGGCCATGTATTCAAGTATCTCTAAGACTTTCCAGAGTATAAGACTAAGATTAACTCAGTCTTCCACTTATGTGATATTTCTCTAGTGATGTTTAGCTATTCCAGTAAAAGGAGATAGAGTTTATCATATATAAGTATGAATTTTTATGAGGAGGAGAGGATTAAGTGTATTGGAATAGGATATGTCAAAGATATTTGAAAGGTGAGCCCTGAGATTCAAACAGACTCTGAGGCAACTAAGGACAGGAATGGGAAAATGAGAGTAATTGGGGTTGGGGCAGGGTTATTGTAGAGCTGTCGTCCTTCAGCTGGGAAACTGTGCAGGTAATGATGGCCACATCTTTTCAGTCCAGTGTGCTTTTGAAATGCTGTCCTGGTGAGTACTTATGACAATCAAAATACCATTGTGCTCAACATAAAAGAAGCAACTACCCATTCCCCATTAGGAGCCAATCTGCACCAGAACCTCACTGTTCTCTGAATGGCCTGACAGCATCTTAATCTGCTTGATTCTACTGCTGCCATAAGATCCTATGGAGTTAATGGCCCAGTCTCTCCTCTTGCCACTTACTGTTGGCAAGACATCACATCAGCCACAATTGGGAACAGATAGATCCTGGGACATGTTTTATCCCAAATCTCAGCACAGGATGAAGAAGAGGGAATGCATTTCAATTATTAAATGACAACTACACGTTGAACTTAATTGCAGAAGCATGTAATGTCCGAGATATATAAAATATGTAACAATAAAATAGGCATTATGTGTGTGTAAATATATTACAACTTCTATGTAGCAAATATTCAAACATATTTTGATGATAAAAGGATGGATGTCATCATATTTACAAATCTCTAAGGAATTTTGTTTTTTGGTTATTCACTAGAGGATTTATTGTATTCATGCTCATTTCCATCTTGTCAGAAAAGAAATAGTATAAAGGACAAAATTGGTGGCTATCACATTTGGTGTTCAGTTTTTAAAAATTAATTTACAATTACACTTTGAGTCTCTGCAGGGTAGAGTGATAGCCAAATATATATAATGGAAAGCTCAATACTGTAATGTTTAAACTCACTTCTGGCTGCTCCCAAGCTCAGAAATAAAATACCCTAATAGAGTAGGTGGCAGTGTATAATCCTTTCCTGAGATTCATTACATCTTGCCTCTCATAGAGGACAGCTGGTGGATAGAAAATAGAAGCATTTTAAGAGCAGATTTGTCAGCTCATATGATAGCATTATTTACTTTTAAAACTTGCACTAAGAACACAACTACAGAAAATTGTCAATGAATAGTTCATTGAGTTGCAAAAGAGATTGTCAACAATTTGCTAATATTTAAATGAAGAGATTATCCTGCAAGTAATTATAGGAACAGACTCATTAAAGAATATTTTATCTGCAGAGTTGAAAGTTAGAATACAATAATGAGATTTGCTTGTAGGCTGGGGAAAATATTAAAGAAACTCCAAAGAGATAATGCATTTGAGGGATGTATTTAAGTAAAAATGAAAGTGTCTTTTGCTTTAAAACATGAGAAGTGCATTGTGTATCCTTTCTAGTATTTCTTACAATTAAATCAACAGTGAAAATCGTGATTTAAGTCATCTAATATGTATCTGTCTTTTGTGCAAAGGAGAGAATTCAGTGCTATAACTGTAGCATCAAGCCAGTTCTGAGTAGTACTGTCATCTATGTTCTTGTGTTAGCACCACTGTTTTCCAGAGAGGGTTTCAGTCAATGTTCAAAGGACTGTGAGTGCCTGTCCTTGACTATTCTGCATATTTTACTTGTATTCCTCAGACATGTCCATTTTTCAAAGGATTGCTTCTGTGTTCTCTTGCAGTCAACAAGCGTATGGATGAATTCAAGATGTTAAGCATTATTTCAGTCCGCAGCACGTTTTAAGTTTCCTACTCACACACCTTTAATAGAGATTTCTCACATTGCAGGAACCATGATTTTTCTTGCATGTAGTGTGGGTAAAAATGATCCATGTAGAGTTGTAATATTTTTAAATTGTGATGAACCAATGTGACAGGGCCCCATCATATGATTTAGCATTGAATGCTAAATAGTAATGTAAAACAAAACACAGTATGTCGTGTAGTGGCAGAGACCATCATTCATTGGAAGATAAGCTAACACTAATGTGTTTTAGAGTCAATTTTCAAAGATAATACAGAATTTAGATTCTTAAATTTCTTCCTAATTTCATCTCCTAATTCCATTCCAAACCTACCCTTATTCCTTGGTATTGTCTATCTATAAACCACTGGAATAAGGGCTAGGGCATATAAGGAAAAGTCAACAGTAGCTGGAGATACAGCTCATGTTGGTAGCCTTTGAGATGGGTGGTCATACTATCCTTGACTAGATCTCCAAACTTATTGTTCTGTAGTCTCCTTTAGATGAATTTGAATATGGATGTATTCCTCTAGATTTTATGTTGTTGATACAGTAAAAATTACATAAATTTGAGATTTTATTTTTCCCAGTCAGAATACCTATAATAAAAAACAACAACAAATGCTGCCTAACATGTTGGGGAAAACAGAACCCTCATTCACTGTTGGAAGGATTGCAAACTGGTATAACCTATCTATAAATCAGGGGAGAAAAGTTACAAAATGCTAAAAATATGTCCATCATGTAACCAGCTATATAATCCTTCAAATAGGCCCGAAAGCTCAATACCTGCTAACCTGGATTTGATCCATCTCAAAATCCAGCTACACTACCCATAGGCATGTATTAAAAGGCCTTTATATTCTACTACTAAGACACCTACTCAACCATGGTCATTCGTGCTGTATTCATACTAGTAAGAAACTGAATATAGACTAGAGGCATGCCATTAAGTGAGTGGGTAAAAAATGTAGTACATTTACATATGGAATATTTAATGTTTTATGTTTTATACTAAAAAACTCAGAAATCATGAAATTCTCCATAGAAGAAGCTAGGAAAAAGCATGCTGAATGACATAGTCCAGACTCCAAAAGCCAGATGTGGTATGTATTCCTTTATGTGTTACTCATTAGCTTTTAGTATTAGTTGGTAAGTCTTTGATAAGCAGGCCACAAAATCCATATATCCACAGAGGTTAGATATGTGGTAAGGGACCAGGGAGAGGTTAGGATCACCCTAGGAAAGTAAAATATTATAGACAGCACGGTGGGGTGAAGGGCTAGAAGAGGGAATCAGTGGAGGTGGATGGAATAAGACAACCAGAGCTAGAATATTCAGATGGACAGATAAAAGTAAGGGCCATCTGAGGGTTCAAATGGAGACAATAGAGTAGAACACACACACACACACACACACACACACACACACACACACACACACACACATATATATATATATATATATGGATCCATAATGGAATCACCAAAGACCCTGGGAAGGAGGGAGATGGAGATGGAGTCCTAACTGAATATCTGTCACAGTAAAGTAAAGAATCCAATTGATTCCAGGAATAGAGTATATTTAATTGAGTTGTTGGCCATAGGGCCTCAACAACAACCCCCAAATAACCCAGGTCATTGCCAAAGGTGTTGATTGCTCCTCACAAACTTGTGTTAAGGACCTGCTGATAAAGCCCACACCTACATAGTGCATTGAACATGGATGAGTTGAGCTGGTACCAAACTAGAGCCTTCACTCCTAAGCACTACTGCTCATGATACTGGAAAATACTCTACATACTACCAGTACTACCATACCAACCAAAAGAAAAAGCTAAACACCAACCCATGTACAAAACCTTAAATCTAGAATAGCGATCTGCCTGCAAGATGCACTAGTGTACTAGTGGTAAAACACTTATGAGAACAACCAATCTATATAAAATTGCATTTAACAATTGCTCTACAAAGAGTCTGAGGGAACAGCCAACCAATGACTACCCAAGCTTGAGACCCATCCCATGAGAGCTAGTCATTCCTGACACTCTTCATGATAGTCTGATATGCTTACAGACAGGATCCTAGTACTGACTCCTGAGAGGCTTCCTTCAGTAGAGGATGTAGGCAGATACAGAGACCCACAGTGAAACATCAAGTGGATCTTGAAGAGTCTTGTAGAGAGTGGAACAGAATTGAGCAACTCAGAAGGGTCAAGGATACCACACCATAAGAAAACTCATAGAATCAACTAACCTGGGCACAGAGGGGCTCATAGAGACTGGCCTACCAACCAGGGAGCATGCAGGGGATGGACCTAGGCCCCCTACACATTTGTAGCAAATATTCACCTTGGTCTTCATGTGGGTTCACTAAAAAGTATAGTGGGAGCTATCTCAGTCTTTGTTCCATGTCATTGGATCCCCTTCCCCTACTTAGACTTCCTGGTTGGGCCTCAGTGGAACTAATGTGCCTAGTCCTGCTGGAACTAGATGTCCCATGGTGGGGTATTACTGAAGGCAACCTTCCATCTCTCAGGATATTGGGAAGAGGTAATGAAAAGAGGAATTTGCAAGGATGGGACTGAGAGGAATGAAAAGGAAGGAGCTGCATTCAAGATGTAAAGTGATTTATGTATGTAATAAAAATATATAAATATTGTGAAAAAAAGAATTGTTCCATGAAGTAAAATGTGTCCACAACACTGCTTCGATGGCCAAAAACCTGAGACTAGCTAGAATAGGGACCACAGTGAATACCAGATACTACTATTCTGCTGAAGAAAAGTAGCAATAAAATGAGTCTTAATGACATTCTGCTATACTCAGATGTCTTAGATAGGGTTTCTATTGCTGTGATGAAATACAATGACCAAAAGGCAAGTTGGGTAGTAAAGGGTTTATTTGTGTTATACATCCATATCTCCTTTCACCATCAAAGCAAGTCATGATTGAAAATCTACTAGGGCAGGAAACTTGAGGCAGGATCTGGTGCAGCGTCTTGGAGGAATGTTGTTATCTTGCCTTTCTGTCCATGGTTTGCTAAACTTGCTTTCTTATAGAACCAAGGACCACCTGTCCAGGAATGGCCCAATCCCCATGCACAGTGCAATGGGAATTTCCACATTAATCTCTAATTAAGAAAATGCCCTACAGCCCGGCCTATGGCATAGTCTGATTGAGGCATTTTCCAAATTGAGCTTTACTCTTCAACAATGACTCGAGCTTGTGTCAAGTTGACCTAAAATTAGCCAGCACACCAGGTCATTCATTGTCCTGCTCAGCCATTATGTAGTAGACAGAAATGAATAGAGCCTCACAGGTAGATAAATGTTTGTCTCCATCAAATGCTTCCCCTTAGGGTTCAGGGAATCACATGGAAGAAGAAATGAAAAGTTTGAAGAGACATGGACGACACCATAGAAAGAAGGTTTTTTTTTTTTTTTTAGTGGATAGATTTTTTTATTTACATTTCAAATGATATCTCCTTTTCCTGTTGGTTTTCCATCCATAAATCCTTTATTCTATCCCCTCCCCCTTCTTCTATGAGGATGTACCCCCACCTACCCACCCCTACCTGCCTCCCTATCCTGACATTCCCCTACACTGGGGGATTGAGCCTTGGCAGGAACAAGGGCTTCTCCTCCCATTAGAGCCCAACAAGGCCATCCTCTGCTACATATACAGCTGGAACCATGGGTCTGTCCATATGTACTGAAAGAACATTTTTTAAACGTAGCAGGACTTATACATATATAAACTCACAGAAACTTCCGTCAGCTTGCACAGGGCCTGCACATGTCTAAACCACATGAGGTCCCAGTACCGAAAGATGAAGGAGACATAAGCTCCTTTATCCCTAATCCAGAAACTATCTCCAATTGATACTAATTCTCAAATGAAATATTAGTTATCTCTAACTGACTCTCATTGGGTATACACATTTTAGGAGGTTTTCTTGTCTCATAATGCATATGTCTCATATATGTATATGCATAAAACTTGAAATCCATATGGGTTTCAAGTTTTACGTCTTATTGGGTTTCTGTGTGTGCTGATAAGTTTGTGTTTGCACCTGTAAGTGTTGTTTGTACCTTTACTTTGACTCTTTTTCTGTTTGCTTGCTTTGTCCTATCCAGGCTCTTTGTTTATTTTTATCTTATTTTATTTATTTTTAAGTAATTTGAGATACCTGATTGTATTCTAATGAAAGAGAAAGAAAATGTGTGGATATGGATTATGGGAATGGGGAATCATCTGGGAACAACTGGGAGGGGAAATTGTAATCAGTATATACGCTACAGAAGTAAACTGTTTTCACTTCCAAAACAAAAATTCTTTTCCACAGATACTTCCTTAGCGATGTTCTTTGCTCCTCAACATGTAATAACTAGAAAATGGAAATGAACTAAATGTCCTTTAACAGGTGAATGCAGAATGAAAATGTGCTACTTGTACACAATGAAATACTCTTTAGTTTTCAAGAAAAGTGATATAATGAACTTTGCAGGTAAATGGATAACATAGGATATATTATATTCAGTGAGCCAACCAGGCCAAAACCAACAGTGTATATTGTCTCTCTTTATAAGGGCCTAGCTTCAAATTATTAGATGTACATATATAACCTGCAGCAACGAGAGAAAACAGGTAAAACTAAAGGGCACGTGGCAGGTGTCGTGAGGGTCCTAACAGGATACAACTGACATGAAGGAGAACTTGGAAACATGGACAGTGGGACTTGAACTAGGGAGGGAAGGAGGCTAATTCATAAGGGGAGGGATGGACAAGAAATAAATAACTCTAAGGATGTTTGATAAGACTGCATTTTATATTAATATAAAAGTCATATCCCCTTGGCCCTAGTGGCCATCAGGTTTATGTCAAGAGACTTATTTGAGATAGCAAAGAAGATGTGTTTTGTTCTTTAGCAATAAAGAATAAAAGAAAAACAAGCAGGTTTGGGATTTGATATGTGGCTCAGGTCCCTAGACTTGTAGAAGAGACTGGAGATCCTATAGTTAGGGCTTGGATTTGAAAACAGAAACAAAAATGGAACAAGACAAATACACACACACACACACACACACACACACACACACACACACACACACACACACACACACACAAGCAAAACCAAATAAACAAAGAAACATGAGAAAGCCCAATGGAGATGATCATACAAGTCTTCTTTAGTCCTTCACATAGAAGAGAGAACTGACTCTAACTGCTGGGGTACAAGTGACACTGAAAAGCTCAGAGCTGGGAAACTAATTCCCCTTGGTCACTTCTATCTTGGTTACAAATAGTGACATAAGAAGAGAATAGTCTTTCAAAGTCCCTTCACACTAGATGTGATCTATTAACGTGTGTCAGGAAATCAATTGGGCAATATCAAGACAATTTTTGTATGTTTATTTTAGTGCTTTTGTGTATTTCTTTGTTTTTCCTTAGTTATTGATTATACCACAACACAGATGTATAGAATAGGATGCAGACAGAATATATTCCTCACATCAAAATAGATTCCATTTTGTGAGGGAGTGTGTTATTTGGGGTTATGAAGAGAAACAAAATGAATTATCTCTCTTTCATTAACATTCTTGTAGAAGTTAGGAAATCAAATAAGGTGGATACACTCTAGAGGCTACCAGCAGTTTATGATAGCTAAGATTAGGAGAAAAGTGATGTCCTGATCAGGAGAGAGAGAGAGAGAGAGAGAGAGAGAGAGAGAGAGAGAGAGAGAGAGAGAGAGAGATTTTCTCCCTTTTCTTTTTCTATTTGCCCTTGAGCTTGTCTGTGTTGCACAGTAAAGAACAAGGAAAATACACTGTTTACTGAGTCCTCTGCTTCAAGAGCAATTCTCTGCTTAAAGCATGTCCAAAGACAGACTTAGAAATAACACTAAAATCCTATTCCAGACAGACTGATACCTAAAATTAGCCACATACATGTGAATGATGAAAGCAAATGACTGGCAATGGGGAATGCAGGACAACAGTGTGAGCATGAAGACTAAGAAGGTTAAAAGGTTAAAACATCATATCTATATCCTGAATCTATCCCATGAAACCATGTTAACATGTCTGATAGAATAGCATATGCCAACAGCTCAGCACGCTTCCATAACACAAAAGGAAGCTATTCCATTTTTCCTTTCATTTAAAGTATTTTCCTTCTCACACAATACCTCTCCATTACCATTCTGCCTACCTCTACTCCTTCCAGTTCCTCTTCATCTTACCTCCTTTCTCTCTCTCTCTCTCTCTCTCTCTCTCTCTCTCTCTCTCTCTCTCTCTCTCTCATTAGAAAACAGACTATGAGATAATAATAAAATAAAATATAATACAATAAAATAAAACAAAAACTATCACTATCATATCAAAACTCAGCAACATAAACAAGCATAAGGTAAGCCCCCAAGAGAAAGCCTCCACTCATTTGCACACTCAGAATTCCAAAAAAGACACTAAACTTGAAACCATAATCTATCTATCTATCTATCTATCTATCTATCTATCTATCTATCTATCTATCTATCTATCTATCTATATACTGAGGACATGTAGGGTAAAAAGAGATAAAAAACATACATAACACTTAACACTCATCCACAAAATAAATAAAATAAAACTAATATGATTCAATTTTAGAAAGGAAGCACCCTGCCATGACGTTATGAGACAAAGCACCTACAAAGATAATACTGAGCTCATTTTCTATTGGCCATTCACGCTGTGCATTCAGCCTATCCTTCAGAGTAGCTTGTTTTTTTTTTTTTCCGTTTGTTTCTTTGTTTGTTTGTTTGTTTGTTTTTGTTTTTTGTATTTTGGGTTTTTTTTTCAGTGAGACTCCCTGGAAGGAAACTAAATTTTCATTTGCAAGAGATTTTCATTTAGAGATAGAGATGTGTCGTTTTGCCCTTTCAGCTCTAGGACCCCACCTGGTGAAGACCCACGCAGACCCTGTGCACGCTGCCTCAGTCTCCGTGAGTTCCCGTGCGCATTCATCGTGATGATTTAGAATACCTTGCTCTCTTGGAATCCTCCATCTCTTCAGGCTCTCTCACATTTTCTGTGAAGTGGCGAAAAAAAGACAGTATATATCTCACTAGCATGATGTGATGTAGAACATACCAGAGTATCATGCCTGAATGGTGGAGAAACGCAGAATTACAGGTACATCACAGGAGGACTGAGATTCTCCACGTGTTACCAAATTCCTATTGTGTCCTTGTTGGTCAAGGGTCACAAGGCCATCACCTTTAGCAATGTGGACTGGGAGGGAAACTCTGCAGTAAACTGACATTTGCAATATTCACCTGCTCCTTTTCAGATGGCCAGAGCGCACCAGCTCTGAATTTAGCAGCAGATCTGACTGTAATAGACCCATAACCGAATTCCCAAGGAGAGAATGTTTTCAGTGTGATGCATTTGTCAGAAAAACAATTCCTCTGAAACAGAGAACAGCAGAGGATGTTCTTGACAGTGGAAGAACTCATCTTTGACCTGTCCTTCACAAAATCATGTAGATATGTATTTTCTTCCACACAGGCACACAAAATGTATGATCGAAAACCTAATAGACATGGGACTAAAGAGATGTCTCAGCGGTTAAGAGCACTTGATGCACTTGCGTAAGATCAGTGTTTGAATCCCAGCGTCCACACTGGGCAGCAGAAGCACAGTCCCAGGGGACCCTGACAAGCTTGTCTGATATTGCTACCCAGACTTGATGCAAAAGCAGACATGTACACATAAACAAAAATGAAATCTTAAAATGTGACCAAACTTAGATGTACCACTGACCTGAAAACCACAACTTATTCCTATCTTTTGAGGCATAGTGAAGTTCCAACAGAGAAAGTATGGTAACATTCTCTTGCTAAAAATCTTCCAGCCTGCTAATCCTTGTCTCCTGAACAGGAAGAGGGGCAGGAAGGTACATGTCTGACACAGAGAAGTCTCACTCTTTTAATTAATATTCTCTTATATCCAGTGATGATTACATATTGCTAATTGCTTCAGCTGTGGCCCTGGGAAGAAGGCAACCAAAGCCTGACAGACGCACTTTGAGATTCATTCCATCACATGAACAACCTAGCAAAGGAGGTTTTGACTTAGCACATACTGGAGGAGTGAGTCTTGGATAATAATGGTTAAACTGTTACCTTTAAGGCCAGAGTAAGAGAGGAGTCGTTATTTTGCCCCACTTGACCTAAAATGAGGATTTTTGTACAAATTGATCCAGTTACCACACAGCTCCGGGCCAGATACAGTACTGAGATTTAGTTACAAGAAACTGAAAATAAGAAGAATTACAGGTGAATCAAAGCAGGCTACGCAAGAACTGGAGTGAAAAACTCGTTGTCAGTTAAACTAAGATTTAATATTGAGTGTCAACCCTAGAAAGAAATCCTTAAACATAAAATATAAACTCATACTATTGACCTAAGACATATTTCTGTATAGAAATATAATCTTAGTGTGAACAGGTCAAGCTAATAGAAGTAGAGAGCTCATTCAGATTATAATAAATGCTAGTGAATATTAGGCATAATTAAATCTCTGTACTGAAGGCATACAAATGAAATACTCTCTAAATTCATCTCTCCAAATTCACAGTTGCTGCAAGTGAATGTTTATCACTGGCCTTGTCTTCAGCTGAAGGGAAGGATTTTCGCTTTTGTTTCTCTTTGTTTTTTGTTTGTTTGGGTTTTTTTATTTGTTTTGTTTTGTTTTTGTCCTGATATCTTATCCTAAGGTCTCCATATCGATGCAGCAGCCACTTGTAATTTGTTCATTTACAAGGACGATCACTATCGGACCCAACCGAGAGATCCACAGGTGTTCAAAATTTGCTGTCATCATACTCTGTCATATCCCATTCCCACAAATGTTTGGCCTTGTACAATGTCATTGGATCAAGGAAAGATACAGAGACTAAATGAGCATTTGCTAAACAAATATGTAGTTTATCTCTCTTGGTTATACAGTATCTTTTCCTAGTATCATTTATCATCCATCTATCTATCTATCTATCTATCTATCTATCTATCTATCTATCTATCTAATGAGTTAGTGGACATATGGTATTTGTGTGTGGCTTGCTGATTGGCTTACTGGACTGTAAACACAGCAAAACTGATTCTTCAATACACTGAATAAGCAGCTGTCCTGTATCACTTCACCAACAATTGCTCAGTTTTGCTTAACTGGTGAGCAAAACTCACTGACTCGTCTTAATCACACCTGATAAATCTATCCACGTGTTGGCTTTACTAGCTTAGAATGAGCTCACTGTCTTAAGCAATGAAAACATTTGTTTTTATCAAGTTGAGTTTTATTTTACTAAAACTGCATATATTAGCAATACAAAGTACTGTGTTATACATTTATCTTACTTTCACTAAAAAGTTCTGTAAAGTTTTTAATTAATTAATTTTTGGGGGGAGTTGAGAATAAAACTGAGAGCCCCATGAAGGCTGGCCTCCAGTTTTGACTCTGAAAATAAAAAGCTTTCAGTAGGCACTTTGTAGGAGAAACATGCTTATAAATAAAATGAAAGCAAGGGGCTAGTGTGGGGATTGAGGTAGGAGATGGGGGAAGGAGGGGGAAGTTTCCTCTGAAAATCGTTACAGATCTGCAGTGTTATAGCTCTTTAGGAAAAGAGCCTTAGACAATTCTCAATGAAAAAGCTTGCACACATATACTTAATTCGGGCAAATCAAGGGTTACATATGTATATGACCCTTGGATAGTGAGTTGGGTTCTTCTTAGGGGAAAGTTTCACTGGCTGAGGTTTAAGGTTCTGGGAACACTTCACTTGCATGGAGAGACATTCTAGGAAGGTGAACCTGTAATTTTGCCAAGGATTAGGTTATATTACTCAAGTTGAAGATTAAAGGTGGGATTCCCTTAATCAGGAGTAGAAGAGGAAGCCCCACTAAGAAAAGGCAGGCCTTCATTTTGTGCCCAGCTCACCAAAGCTTTCTGGACATGGTAAACAACAACCTTAGTCCTGAGGTACACTGAAACATGACATATTTTGACTGTAGGACATAGAAAAGTAAATATTAATGTGACTAAGAAACGTCTTCCCTCCCGGATAACTTTCATAGTAGCAGAAGGTGCTATGCTTGTTTTAGGGGGAGAAAATGCATCAATGATTTTACCCAGAGCTGGAACTTGAGAGCTGAAATACTGACCTGCCAGGCAAGATCTTCCCACTAATGTAAGAGTGGCATGACTATTACAGAGTAATTTACCACTCTCTGATTGGATCTGAGGCTTGATCCAGAGAATGAATTTAATGTCTTGTGCTATAATTCTAATCAAAGCCCATGCCTGTAGAGATTATAGGTCTAGTATAGAATTATTGTTATTTTTCCAAGTGAAGATGGTATCAAATTTCTTTCCAAATACTTATGTTTGTATAGATATTCATAGGCTGCTCTAAACCTCGGTAAGAGAGACTTATGGGGGTGGGCATTGAACATCAGTCAATGGAGAAAATTCTTATTGCTTAAAGTGTTGAAAATAACATTCTACTCAGTCATAAATGAAACATCTTCATCAACTCTACTGTCATTACCACCAAACTCAGGAAACATCATCAAAGGGAAGAGGAGAAAAGCATATACAATTTAGGTAATAGGGATGAGCGCTATCAAGTGCTATCTTCTGGGTATGACATGGCTACCACACTCATGATGTCACAGGAGCTGTGGCTACCTATGCAAGACATGCACAAGATCAAGTTAGGCACATCCCAGAATAGATGGTGTGGTGGTTTGTATATGCTTGACTAAAGGGGTGGCACAATTAAAAGATGTGGCCTTGTTGGAATATGTGTGGCCTTTTTGAAGTAGGTGTGTCACTGTGAGATTTAAGGCACTCTCTTCGGTGCGTTGAAGTTAGGCTTTCCCTAGTGACCTTTAGAATAAAAGGTGGAACTCTAAGCTTCTCCAGCCTCATATCTGGATTCTGCCATGCTCCCACCTTCATAATAATGAACTGAACCTCTTAACCACTTAAATATTGTCCTTTATAAGTGTTGCCTTGATCATGGTGTCTATTCAAAGCAGTGAAATCCTAAGACAGTTTTGATAATCTCTAGGTTCTACACATACTGATTAGCTATTAGTAGCAAATACTTGCTTAAGAAACAGGATCATTCTTTATTAAGGATATGGTCACAGAGTTTCTATTGCTCCAGTGGAGGGTTCTACATCTATTCCCATATATACAGTACCTATTGAACTTAGTAGGTTATCACAAAAGGAAAGAAATTAAGATAGGGGCACATGGGAGTTAGAAGGTATATGTAGAAGTAAATATAGTAATATTTCATTCTGTACAAGTATGAAATTCCCTAAAATATTTAAATTTAAAAACGAGTTTTAGCACTTAATATATTGTAGGTGTTATTTTTAGCTTTTTAGTGGAAATATAATACAATCAGGAAATTCAGAATGGCATCAGTTTTAGATAATAAAGTGTGTAGATACTATCAGGGTGACATGGCATTCTGATATGTGTTGAGGTAAAGTAAGTTGAGTACATTCGGCTTATATTTATCTTTTGCTTGGGCTAGAAACATATAAAAACTCATATATGTGTTAACTAGAAATATGAATCTATTGCCATGTCATGTTTATACATGCTTCTTTCCTGGCAAGTATTAAGTCAGAAAAAGACTCAATGGATGCTGAGAATTCATGATCTTATCTTGTAGGATGGTAAAACAGGGAGAGGACATTTTTAGAGCCAAGGACTTTCCGGGGTCACTATGACCTGTGAATGTATTGTGTCATTTGGAATCATCTTGGCTTCATATGAAATGACCACACATATTTATCTTTTTAGTGTCTGATGTCTTGACCTGAGTTTGGTCCTACTTTGGAGGTTACAAAAATTTGGGGTGGGGAGGTAGACTCACCTAGAAGGAAGTCATTAGGTGTGGGCCTGAGCTAATTGTTATGGATCCCAGTATTCTTCTCTCATTGTTTCCTATCTACTAAGAAGTAGAGAACACCCTCATTCACAGCTCCTGCATAGGGAATGCTCCATCCATGCTCATCTGTCCCTCTGAAATTGTGAGCAAAGCAAGCCCTCCCTCATTTAGGTTGTTTCTGTAAGTAATTTTGATCACAGTGACAAAGAGCTAACTCACACAAATAATGTTTTCTGAGTGAAAAAAAATTGTAGATAAAAAGTAACTTATTAAATAGGAATTCATTATATTTCCAGATTCAGGGCTATTTTGCCTCTTTGAAGGTACAGTTACTATGAATCCAAACATTTTATTTGTCGAACTCTCTGGATTATTAAAATAGACATGAGCATGATTCCCAGGACCATACCTGCTAAAATTATAAAATAAATTTCTTGTATCCTCTAAATCATGAATATTTCAAATAGTAAGCAATTTTTCTTCAGTATATTTTATTTTGCACAGGGTAGAGTTAATGTGTAATAGCAAGCTCTCTGAGAAAGTATTGAGTCTGACACTTTTTCTTCTTTTCCATGAATATAATAAAATAGCCATTGAAATATTAGTTAGAGACCTATTATGGTGTTATGGTTCCAAATGTAAGAGAAATAACAGAAATACTTGAGAAAGTAAGCTGAATGGACACATTAGTGTTAATTATTTCTTTACAAATTCTAAGTGGAAAGTATTAAAAAGGAAATTAGATAGCGTACCATACAGAATTGCTTAGTGTGTGTACAGGATTCCACACACGACCAGTGAAGATAATTAATGCATTTAACATTATCTAAGCTTAAAAGCAATATAGTACATTTGCTAACATGACACGTTCTATTTAGCTCTTATGTCAGCTATTAAAATATTGGCTTATTTCCCTTTTTAATGTGTTAAAGGCCCCACTATCAGGAGACCAAACTATGCCACTTACACTTTAACCTTTGCTTTCTAGCTCCATTGCTTTCTAGTTCCTACCCAGAGAAGTTTTGATTGATTTTTACCTATTGTACTATTCATCAAAGTATGACAGCTCAAGCCAGGAAACAAAAGAAAAAGGAAATATCAAGAAAGAGTCTAACAATAGAGCTAGTTTTTATTTTCCTGAAAACTTTCCCAGAGGAAGAAACCAGAGAGGCTGCCATGTTTGGTATGGTTAATGTGCGCCTTCCTAATTCATTCTTTTAGCATGACTCTCTCTGGTTCATTTTAACCCTGATGGGATTCTCTATGATGGTCATTAAATTTCAAAGTACTGCACAATTAAGGATTAGTTAACTATTAGACCATGTAATGCTACTCTGATTTATGCAAGCTTCATTAAAATATTTTTCAGCTAAGATCTGAAGGGGATATGAAATGCATCAGATGTGAGAATTCAAATCAATTTAATGAGACTTTGCCTTTCTTGAATTCCAGCAATGCGCTGAGACGATGCCACATATTTCAGAGACTACACAGAAACATAAAGTGTTAGTAGTGATGTCAGAGGAGAAATTTAGGATTTAAATGGCCAAAGGAGATTAAACGTACAGCCAAGCAACATACACATACACGGACCATTAGCATAATAAAAGAATGAAGAGGTTTTGAGTTAGAATGCATGGGATAAGTCATGTACATGCTCCACCACTAAATTACATTAACTGCACTTTAGATTCTTATCACTACTAGGTAACCAATGATCTGAAACATACATAACACATACCCACTGCAACAGGTCAGCAGGTTGTGTGGACTTTGTGGCATTCTGTTCAGTTTTCCAAAACTGTAAATAAGGTAGTGTCTGCCCACACTCATCTCAGGCAAGTTAAGGAAAGGAATCCTTTTGTGCTCAGCCACAGAGTTGGAGATGTTTGAAACTAAGGAACTATTTACTGCTCTCTTCCTTGCTATGGATGCAGGAACATCCTTATGCACAAATACTTCACTCTTTCTCATATGACTACTCCAGCACTGATCAGCCAATCTAGACCTCAGACTCCAAGTCCATTGAACTTCCCATTGCACTTCACTCATTCTCATCTGGGGAAACCTTCCAGTCTTTCAGAGTTTTTTCTGAATATCTTAGGCTTACCTATGCATCCTCTCTGTGTCAACTGGAATTTATGAGCAGTCTTTAATGAGACAATCTCGATGATGACTGCTATTACGTTCAAAAGTTACTTGGATATTTTTGGGTTGTAAGCAAAAAGTGTCAACCTAGTGGTAAGGGGTTAAACCTTACCTGTGCAAGTTTTCAAATGATAGAAAAAAATACACGATATTTTATGGTGATACCATGGCATCAAGTAAAGAATGTACCAGCACACAGCAATCTTAACAGAATTTTGCTGGTAGCCTGATTATTGTTACTTTCAAATATGATTATCATCATTAAATATTAATTTGAAAGATCAGGATAACTCTCAATAGATTCAGAGGACATTGCCGGCTTATGATATGTTTACCCTTAGTCTGGAAGCCGTACCATTAAATCATGGAGACATCCTGAGTTCAGGGCCAACTCTATTTCACTGCCCACGTCAAATGTTAGGACATCTCATTCTTCCCAGGGCTAATCCACTGCCAGAGAGGGTAAGGCAGGGGAGGCAGCTCTCCTAAGCTCATACCAACAAAATATGTACTGCTCTCCTATAGCCAAGCACTTGAGAGGGTAAGACTGTATCGTTCCTGGGTAGCACAATAGAGTTGGCTCTGTTGGCCTGAGCACAGAAGAGCAATTTCACACCTTGTTAGATTTCTCAGGCAGCAGAACTAGGCTCAAACCTTGCCATAGCAAATCAGAAGCAGGGGAACTGGCCCTTGTAGTATGCGTACGGGAGAGGGTTGATCACCTGAGCCTACCTAAGCATGGATCCAAGGTTAGAGTTGGCCCATCCCAACATCTACACCATCTCTGAACTTCTGGAGTATATAAAGGAGATGGTCCTGCAGATCAAAAGTTTCATAAGCTCTGTGACATAGGGAAAGGAGTATTGATAGAATATCAGAAGCTAGAGGCCTTGAACCAGACCAGTATTTCATTACAGTGAACGTTTGCAAATAAACAAGGCAAAGAGGTATACTGTGTGACACACCATGACATACTTCATCTTCCATGATAAGATGGTTTGGTTTTCATTGTGTGTGTGTGTGTGTGTGTGTGTGTGTGTGTGTGTGTGTGTGTACTATAAGAACACAGTGAATAAAAGGCATCGGATCTACTAAAGTCAGAGCCCACAGGCACAGGTAGCTGTGTACCACCCTCTGAACCCCAATCCTCTAGTTCTGGGAAGAAAAATAAGTACCCTTATCTCTCTTTTATTTTGGGGGAGGATTTTTTATTTACATTTTAAATATTCTGCCCTTTCCTGGGGTCTATAAGCCCCTATTCCACCTCCTTCTTCTATGAGGGTGTTCTCCCTAAGCAACAACCTCCCTTCCCGCCCTGATATTCTCCTATACTTGGGAGTACAGTCTTGCGAGGAAGAGAGGCTTCTTCTCCCTTTGGAGCCCAACAAAGCATCCTCTGCTACATATGCAGCTGGAGCAATGGGTCTGTCCACGTGTACTCTTTGGGTAGTAATTTAGTTCCTTGGATTTCTGGATGGTTTGTATTGTTGTTCTTATAGGTTTGCAAGCCCCTTTGGTACTTTCAAACCTTTCCCTAACTCCTCTAATGGGGACCCCGTTCTCAGTTCAATGGTTTGCTGCTAGCATTTGTCATGCTGTGACTGAGCCTCTCAGGGGACAGCAATATCAGGCTCCTGTCAGCATGTACTTCTTGGCTTCATCAGTATTGTCTAGGTTTAGTGGCTGTATATATATGGGCTGGATCCCCAGGTGGGGCAGGCACTGAATGGTCATTCCTTCAGTCTCAGATACAAACTTTGTCTTCATATCTCCTCCTATGAATATTTTTATTCCCCTTTTTAAGGACTGAAGCATTTTCACTTTTGTCATCCTTCTTCAGCGTCATGTGGTCTGGGGATTGTATCTTGGGTAATTCAAGCTTTAAGGCTAATATCCACTTATCACTGAGTACACACCAGATGTGGGTTTTCTTTTTTTGTGGTTGGGTTGCCTCACTCAGGATTACATTTTCTAGTCCCATACATTTGCCTATTAATTTCACGAAGTCATAACTTTTGATAGCTGAGTAGTGCTCCACTGTGTAGATATATACTGCATTTTCTGTATCCATTCATCTGATTAAGGGTATCCTGAGTTCTTTCCAGCTTCTGGCTATTATATATGTGGTGGCTACGAATATATTGGAGCATGTGTCCTTGTTGTACGTTGGAGAATCATTTGGGTATATGCCCAGGAGTGGTATAGCTGGATCCTCAGGTAGAACTGTGTCCAGTTTGCTGAGGAATCTCCAGACTGATTTCCAGAGTGGTTGTACCAGTTTGCAATCCCACCAGCAATGGAAGAGTGTTCCTCATTCTCCACATCCTCACCAGCATCTGTTGTCATTTGAGTTTTTGGATCTTAGCCATTCTGATTGGTCTGAGGTGAAACCTCAGAGTTGTTTTGATTTGCATTTCACTGATGACTAAGGATGTTGAACATTTCTTTAGGTATTTCTCAGCCATTCGGCATTCCTCAGCTGAGAATTCTTTGTTTAGCTCTGAACCCCATTTTTTAATAGTGTTATTTGACTCTCTGGAGTCAAACTTCTTGACTTCTTTGTATATATTAGTTATTAGCCCTCTATTGGATGTAGGATTGAAAAGAATTTTTTCCCAATCTGATGGAGGCTGTTTTGTCCTAATGACAGCGTCCTTTGCCTCACAGAAGTTTTGCAATTTTATGAGGTCCCATTTGTCCATTCTTGATCTTAGAGCATAAACCATTGATGTTCTGTTCAGGAAATTTTCCCCAGTGCACATGAGTTCGAGGTTTTTCTCCACTTTTTCTTCTATTAGTTTGAGTGAATCTGGTTTTATGTTAAAGTCTTTGATCCACTTGGACTTAAGTTTTGTACAGGGCATTAAGAATGGACTGATTTGCATTCTTTTACATGCTGACGTCCGGTTGAAAGAGAACCGTTTGTTGAAAATGCTATCTTTTTTCCACTGGATGGTTTTAGCTCCCTTGTCAAAGATCAAGTGACCATAAGTGCGTGGGTTCATTTTTGGTCTTCAATTCTATTAGATTGATCTACCTGCCTGTCTCTGTACCAATACCATACAGTTTTTATCACTATTATTCTGTAATACAGCTTGAGGCCAGGGATAGTGATTCCCCCAGAAGTCCTTTTATTGTTGAGGATAGTTTTTGCTATCCTGGGTTTTTTGTTATCCCAGATGAATTTGCAAATTGTTCTTCTAACTCTATGAAGAATTGAGTAGGAATTTTGATGGGGATTGCATTACATCTATAGATTGCTTTTGGTAAAATGGCCATTTTTACTATATTAATCCTGCCAATCCATGAGCAGGGGAGATCGTTCCATCTTCTGAGGTCTTCTTCAATTTTTTTTTCAGAGACTTCAAATTCTTGTCATAAAGATCATTCTCTTGCTTGGTTAGAATCACATCGAGGTATTTTATGTTCTTTGGGACTATTGTGAAGGATGTAATTTCCCTAATTTCTTTCTCATCCTGTTTATTCTTTGAGTAGAAGAAGGCTACTGATCTGTTTGAGTTTATTTTAGATCCAACCACTTTGCTGAAGGTGTTTATCAGGCTTAGTAGTTCTCTGATGGACCTTTTGGGGGTCACTTAAGCATCTATCATATCATCTACAAATAGTGACATTTTGACTTCTTTCCTTCCAATTTGTATTCTTTTGACTTTCTTTTGGAGTTTGTTTACATTGATGGATTCCCATATATTGAACCATCCCTGCATCCCTGGGATAAAGCCTACTTCATGTTTTCTTGGATTTGGTTTGTGAAAATTTTATTGAGTTTTTCACATTGATATTCCTAAGGGAAATTCTCTTTCTTTGTTGGGTCTTTGTAGTTTAAGTATAAGCATAATTGTGGCTTCATAGAAGGAATTGGGTAGTGTTCCTTCTGTTTCGAATTTGTGTAATAGTTTGGACAGTATTGATATTAGACTTTCTCTGAAGGTCTCATAGAATTTTGCACTAAACCCATGTGGTTGAATGCTTTTTTTTTTCTTTTTCGTTGGGAGAATTTTAATAGCTGCTTCTATTTTTTTTTTAGGAATTATATGACTATTTATATGGTTTATCTGATCCTGATTTAACTTTGGTACATGGTATCTGTCTAGATTATCCATTTCATCCAAATTTTCTAGTTTTGTTGAATATAGGTTTTTGTAATAGGAGCTGATGATTTTTTTAATTTCCTCACATTTTTTGTTATGTCTCCAAGTTCATTTCTGATTTCATTAATTTGGATATACTCTCTGTGCCCTCTGGTTAGTCTGGCTAAGGGTTTATCTATCTTTTTTATTTTCTCTAAGAACCAGCTCCTGGTTTTGCTGATTCTTTGTATAGTTCTTTCTGTTTTTCTTGGTTAATTTTAGGGCTGCGTTTGATGATTTCCCTCCATCTACTCCTCTTGGGTGTATTTGGTTTTTTTCGCTCTAGAGCTTTTAGGTGTGCTGTCAAGCTGCTGATGTATGCTTTCTCCAGTTTCTTTTTGCAGGCACTCAGAGCTATGAGTTTTCCTCTTAGCACTACTTTCATTGTGTCCCATAAATTTGGGTATATTATACCTTCATTGTCATTAAATTCTAAAAAGTCTTTAATTTCTTTATTTCTTCCTTTACCAAATTATCACTGAGTAGAGTGTCGTTCAACTTCCATGTTTACATGGCCTTTCTGATGTTTTTCTTGTTATTAAAGAACAGTCTTATTTGGTGGCTATCCTATAGGAAGCATGGGGTTATTTCAATCTTCTTGTATCTGTTGAGGACTGTTTTCTGACAGATTATATGGTCAATTTTGCAGAAGATAACATGAAATGCTGAGAAGAAGGCATATTCTTTCGTTTTAGGATAAAATATTCTATAAATATCTGTTAAATCCATTTGGTTCATAACTTCTGTTAGTTTCTCTATGTCTCTGTTCAATTTCTGTTTCAATGATCTATTCATTGATGAGAGTGTGGTGTTAAAATCTCCTACTATTATTGTGTGAAGTGCAATGTGTGCTTTGAACTTTAGTAACATTCCTTTTATGAATATAGGTGCCCTTGCATTTAGAGCATAGATATTTAGGATTGAGAGTTCATATTCCTGGATTTTCCTTTGATCAATATAAAGTGTCCTCCCTTATCTTTTTTGAAAATAATGGTTGAAAGTCAATTTTTTGTTTCTTGGGATCATTTGCTTGGAAAATTGTCTTCCAGTCTTCTACTCTGTAGTATTTCCTGTCTTTGTCTCTGACATGTGTTTCTTGTATGCAGCAAAATTCTGACTTGGCTTTCTGTATCCAGTCTGTTACTCTGTCATTTTATTGGGGAATTGAGTCTAGTGAAGTTCAGATATATTAGGGACCACTGATTGTATTTTCCTGCTATTTTTGTTGTTCAAAGTTGTATTATGCTTGTTTGGCTATCTTCTTTTGGGTTAGTTGAAATTAGATTAATTTCTTGCTTTTTCTAGGGTGTAGTTTCGTTCATTGTGTTGGAGTTTCCATCTATTGTCCTTAGTAGGAATGGATTTGTGGGTAGATAGATATTGTGTAAATTTGGTTTTGTCCTGGAATATCTTGGTTTCTCCATCTATATTTATTGAGAGTTTTGCTGGATATAGTAGCCTGGGCTGGCATTTGTGTTCTCTTAGGTTCTGTATGACATCTGCCCAGGATTTTCAGGCTTTCATAGACTCTAGTGAGAAGTGTGTTGTAATTCTGATAGGTCTGCCTTTATGCCTTTATATGTTACTTGACTTTTGCCTTACTGCTTTTAATATTCTTTCTTTGTTTTGTGCATTTGGTGTTTTTACTTTAATGTGACATGAGGAATTATTTCTGGTCCAATCTATTTTGAGTTTTGTAGGCTTCCTGTATATTTATAGATGGGCATCTCTTTCTTTAGGTTAGGGGAGTTTTCTTCCAAAAATTTGTTGAGGATATTTACTGGCCCTTCAAGTTGGGAGTCTTTGCTCTCTTCTATACCTATTATCCTTAGGTTTGCCTTCTCATTGTGTCCTGGATTTCCTGAGTTAGGAGCTTTTTGCGTTTTACGTTATCTTTGACAGTTGTGTCAATGTTTCTATGGTATCTTGTGCCCCTGAGATTCTCTCTTCTATCTCTTGTATTCTGTTCATGATGCTTGCACCTATGACTCCTAATCTCTTTTCTAGGTTTTCTATTATCAAGGTTGTCTCCCTTTATGATTTCTTTATTTTTTCTAGTTCAATTTTTAAATCCTGAATGGATTTGTTCAATTCCTTCACTGTTTGGTTGTGTTTTCCTGTAATTCTTTAAGGGATTTTTGTGTTTTTTCTTTAAGGGCTTCCACTTGTCTACCTGTGTTGTCCTGTATTTCCTTAAGGCAGTTATTTATGTCCTTCTTAAAGTACTCTATCATAATCATGAGATGTGATTTGAAATCCAAATCTGGTGTGTTTGGATATTCAATATTTTCTTTGGTGGGAGAACTGGGCTCCGATGATGCCAAGTAGTTTTGGTTTCTGTTGCTTAGGTTCCTTGTCTCTTGCCATCAGGTTGTCTCTGGTGTTAGCTGGTCTTGTTATCTTGGACAGTGTCTTTACTCTCCTGTAAGTCTTTGTGTCAGCACTCCTGTAGACCTGTTTTCTTACAGCCAGATCTGGGTACAGGGAGCTGTGGGACCTGTTTAGTTCCAGGCGCATACAGAAACAGGAAGGGTCCTTTCCCAGACTGCTGCTTGTTTTGTGTGTCCTGAGGCTTGCAGGCGGGTTGCTCCCAGCGGAAGAATTGGTCTGACCTCTGCTCTCAGGTGGTCAGCACTCCTGGGAACTGGCTTTCAGCTCTGGGCACAGGCAGAAACTGCAAGTGTCCTGCCCCTTAACACTCCTAGCTTCTTGTGCCTAAAGGGCAGTAGGAGGCTCCCTCTGGGGCCAAGCACCCTTATCTTATGCTTTGTGCCATTTCTTCATACATGCCTCTGTTTCTATAGAGAAGACATGCACTTTTTGTTTGTTTATTTGTTTATTTTTAATTTGCATATCAATGGTTCGAAATATTGGGTTTTGTTATGATGTTTTCTTATGTATTACCATGCATTCGCCTAGTAATTGGTCCTCTATTACAGTCTCTATTCTCTACTCTCACTTCATTCCAAAGGACAGGGTCACAGCTACAAGCAACCAATATATAAAGTAGCATTTCTTTGTCACAGCAATGACCTTGGTTCACATCCACAGCTCACAGTTGTCTTTCACAAAATCTATTTACATTGGCTCATAAGAAATGTTATTTTATCTTTAAATCGTTCATTTTTCATTCTTCAAAGTGAAAAGAAAACAAGGTGACAACACATAAAAATAAATGAATACATTACTATTTTGGTTTGTCTTTTGAAGTTTCATTTATTAGGAACTCTGTCTCTTTGAAAGGCCACCTCCTGTAACTAGGTTTGGATTTACAGTGGAGGGAATGGGACATGAACCCCATCATAAACACTGCAACCAGAAATTTCCCTGCCTACTAGATGCTCAGGGATAATGAGGGAGAAAAACTGAGGGAACTGCCAACCCATTACTGGCTCTACTTAAAATATATCCCATATAAGACAGCCAATACCTAATACTATTAATAATACTCTGCCATGATTGCAGACGGGAGTCTGGCATACTGTCTTCTGATAGGTTTCATCCAGCAGCATATGGCAACAGATGCAAAGGTCCACACCCAAACTTCAGGCAATGCTCTGGGAGTCTTGTGGACAAATAGAGGATAGAATTGAACATGCTGTGGGGTGGGGGTATGGGGTCAAAGACACCACAAGAAGACCTGTAGAGTCAATTTACCTTGGCCCATGGAGCCTCACAGAGACTGAATCAGGAACAAAGAGCATGCAGGGGGCCAGTCCTAGGCCCTCTACACATTTGTAGTAGATGTACAGCTTGGTCTTCATATAGGTCCCCTAACAATGGGAAGAGAGGCTGTTTCTGACTTGGTTTGTCTGCCATTGGATCCTTTTCCCCTAACTGGACTACTTAGTTGGGCCTCAGGGAGAAAATATGCACTTAAGCCTACTGCCACTGGATGTCCCAGGGTGGCGTGGTAACCATGATGGCTTCCCCTTTTCTCAGGAGAAGGGAAGAGGGTAGAAAAAGGGACTTACAAAGGTGGGAATGGGAGAAGAGGAAGGATGGGGGATTTGGCACAGTCAGGACATAAAGTAAATAAATAAATAAATAAATAAATAAATAAATAAATACATGCATACATGCACGCAAAATAAAGAAAGAAAAAGAAAATAAAGGAAAAGAAAAAAGAAACTGAGGAAACTGTCTCTATGGGCAATACTAAGAAACAGTGGCTTTTTAAGGATTGATGAAGTCCTTATCAGAGCTAAGAAGTTTTCAGCATCATGCTGTTGGCTTTCCACAATGGTAAATTAAAGCTTCTTTTCTTTATACTGTACCCAGTTGCAGACACCTTGTTTCAGTAACACTAAATAAACTTGCAGACTAAATGAACACAGGACTCTCCTGAAAAATTAAAATGGCATCCATCTCTATCATCTAACAGCTTCTCTCTTTAGCTCAATTTCTCAACCTGTGGTCTAAATAAATCGTCTTTCACTTTCCTTTTGTTGTTTTGTTTTTATGGTCTTTGAAAATTTCATGCAACATATTTGTATTATATTCATCTTCTTTCCTCAACTCCTCTCAGCTACACCTCACTTCTCTACCCACCCAACTTCATGATATATATGAATGATTTTATATAACTATCTCTTTAATCCCATTAATTCCAGTTTATGCTTCCTATATACTATACACTTTAGGACCTTGTGTTGGAGGATGATGATTGAACCAGAGAAGTCATAACTCATGAAGAAAACCAACCTTATTCTGATTAAATTGAAAAGAACTATCATCTAGTTACAGCAAAATAAAACATACATAGACCATCAGTTAACACAGTCAGGTTCTAAAACCTCAAGAACATCAGTTTAAAAGGTTTTATTCCTTATTTAAGTCATTGTTCCTCACAAAGAGTTAAATATTATCATGGCTATATGTAAGAAATAGATAAATAGATGGATAGATAGATAGATAATCGACAAACAGAAGGTAGATAGATTAGATAGATGATAAATATAATATTTTTAACAAAAGTAACTTTGCCCCAATAATTTAAAAGTAAATAAAAGATTATTTTAAAATACAATAGTTAATAGAAGTTATTATTAGCTAGTAATGTATATGGACCCAATAATGGAAACTGAAGAATTGTTTTTTAAATGTCTAAGGTTTATGCCAGGGCTTGGGAAAACAACAGTGTTTGCTGTTGTTGAAGGTCAGAAGCTTTGCAGAATGGTAGGTAATAACTCCAACCATTGGAGCCCAGCAAGACTGCTGCTCACTACTGTGGATGTGTAACAGAGCATATTTTTAGAGCCAGCTCCAGGTCCTAAACAAGGCTGGCATCACAGGTAATTGGCACCTTTGAGTAGCCCTAACAAAATGTATTACTCATTGTTGGAAACAATTAAAACTGTATTGAACACTTGAAATATGAAGGTATCCTAAGGTTTGGGGAAAAGGTACCTTGTCAGGTTGTCTCACAAGTAGTAGTACACATCCAGCAGGGAACCAGCAGTTCCTTTTTGCCCCCTAACTCAGATTCCCACTGATGCCTCTTTGACTAGTTAGAAAAGCAGTTGACAAAAGAAAGAAGCTTCCAGAGACACCAGAAGCACCGCAGAAGGTTCTCTTTTAATAAATGCCTACAAATTTGGGTTGCTTTTGTCTTATACTATGTATTTATAGAAAACCATTTTTTATATTTAGGTTTGTTTTGTTCTGTTTCTATGACATGTCTATTCTCCAATTTTACCTTTATAATTTTATTTTTAACTTTTGATGCACAAATGATTTTTGTTTACCTTAGTGAAGTACATCATGAGTTCATATCAAAAGGTTAAATAATTACTCGTGAAGCACAAGCACGTCATATCAGAACTAAGAAAACCATGGTCAGATACATAGGCATGCGACATTCTCAAGCAACTAATAGAGTCCTGAGAAGTGGGCATGAGGAAGAAAATGACCTAAACTCATGGCCAGCTGAATGAAGCCAAACAACTATGGCAAAAGATATGAGAAAACACTAGCAGAACTACATGGTTTCAAGAGCACAGGCGTTGTTCAACAGAAAAACCAAATGGAAAAGCCATAAGGAAGCAAAGATATGTAAGACCTTGAGCTGTGATGTGACTCAGCACAGGAAAGCATCTGCCGTCCATGCCTTGCAAACTGATTCTGATCCCAGGAATCCGTGTAATCCATGTAAACTCCCACAGTGAAATGAGAAAGAGAGCAGGAGAATAGCCCTGCTGCCCCTGGCTCGGCTAGCCTGGAGTGTGCAGCATAACAAACAGTGCCTGCCTCAACAAAGCAAGGAAAGAAGTGATTCCCAACTGCTCTCTCAGGCTGGCACATGAGTGTGTGAGCATGAACGTGGTCACACTCACACAAACACATTGTATAAACACACGTGGTACACATTTATACAAGTACATAACAATAGAAATTCTTAATTACAATAAGAAATATATTCTGGCTAAAATGAAGGTAAAGTACAAATATATATATATGTATATATGTATTTATATGTATATATGTATATGAATTTATATACAGAAAGTGTTATATACTCTTGCTATATAGAGAGAGCATATATACAGTGTGTGTATATATATTGTGTACTATGTATATTATATATACAATATATAGACATACATGTAAAGATATATATTCATATATATAAATATATATATATGTGTGTGTGTGTGTGTGTGTGTGTGTGAGAGAGAGAGAGAGAGAGAGAGAGAGAGAGAGAGAGAGAGAGAGAGATCTGGAAAAAATAGTGAGCAGTTAGAATTTGAACATTACAAAGCTTGAGTCCAAGTGGAAATTAAAAGATATTTTGACTTTGTTCAAGAAATGCAAAGAGAACATGAGAGTACAACAAAACAAGATGGTCTGGCAGGGACAAGAATAAACTCTGCTGTCAATACAGAAAAAGGAAAGAGTGAAAAGAAAAGTGAAGATTACTCTTCCGTGAGCACCTAACTTGGCTGGCCTCAAAAAAGACAATGAACTTGGTTAGCCAAGCTGAAGAGCATGAGCAAATGACAGTGCATCTTTAACCAGAGAAGAGGAAAAACCCAACATTATTGAAAGTAATTATTTTTTTACTCTTTTTTCCCATCTTTATTAACTTGAGTATTTCTTATTTACATTTTGATTGTTATTCCCCTTCCTGGTTTCCAGGCCAGCATCCCCCTCCTTTTCTATGTGGTTGTTCCCCTCCCCATCCTCCCCCCATTACTGCCCTCCCACAAAGAATCCCGTTCACTGGAGGTTCAGTCTTGGCAGGACCAAGGGCTTCCCCTTCCACTGGTGCTCTTACTAGGCTATTCATTGCTACCTATGCAGTCGGAGCCCAGGGTCAGCCCATGTATATATAGTCTTTGGGTAGTGGCTTAGTCCCTGGAAGCTCTGCTTGGTTGGCATTGTTGTACATATGGGGTCTCGAGCTCCTGCAAGTTCTAGTTTACCTGTGTTAAATCTACACAGTTTCTTTCTGATATTCTTATAATTCTTTGTTTTAAACATATTTTGAATTAAGTCATTGCAGTTTTATGCTTCTTTACAAACAGTTCCTTTAGTCTATGCAAAAAATTTTTAAAAGTAAGAAAATAGAGATGCAATTCTGAATCTATTTTATGAGCACAACGTTATTGTTAATTGTCAGTAACAGAAAATGACCTTACATGGGATACACATTAAAGATATGGCTAATCCAATGACTGGGCCAACTGGAGACCCACTCCATGGGTCAACTCCTGACACTACTAATGTTACTGTACTATGCTTGTAAACAAAAGCCTAGCATAAGTCATCTGAGAGGCTTCATCTAGCATCTGACAGGACAGATGCAGATACCCACACCCTAACATTAGGCAGAGCACAGGAAGTCTTGTGGAAGCATGGGGGAAGGATTGAGGGAGCCAGAAATGTCAAGGACAGCACAAAAAGACATATAGAGCCAACTAACGTGGGCCTATGGGAGCTCACAGAGACTGAACCACAAAACCGTGAGCATGCAGGGCCTAGAACTTGAGCCCCTACACATATGTAGCAGATGTACAGCCTGGTTTCCTTCTGGGTCTCCTAACAATTGGAACAGAGTCTGTCTCTGATTCACAATCTCTTGCATGCTTTTGGATTCTTTTCCCCATCCTGGGCTGCCTTGTTTGGCCTCAGTGGGGGAGGATAATCTTAGTTCTGAAACAACTTAATGTGTGGATGTGTGTGTGTGGGGGGTCCCCTTCGCTAAAGAGAAGGGGGAAAAGGGAAGGGAGGAAGGGGTTGGGTAAAACCTCTGAGAGAAGAGGATGTAAGGAGGATACAATCAGGTTGTAAAGAAATAAATTGATTAATGGAAAAAGATATGGCCAATCAGTATGAATATCAACATAGAAACAAATGGTTTTGTAATGTCAATAAATCAATCCTAAAAATATATTGAAGGGGAAAATATGAGTCACAAGCAGCTGTAACTTTGTGCAGCACAAAACTAAGAGAAATTAAAGGATTTATGAAGGACTATACTACTTAAAGTATGTGTGTATATTATACATGAAATATATAATATATATTACTATCTATGAAAACTGGATGTGGATAAGTAAATTAAAATTCAGTGTAACTCTTACAAATCAATTTAATATATATGAATATTTGGATATATGTATGTATATATGTAATATTTAAGCATATTATACATGTGAAAAAACAAACAGTTCATAAATTAATGTATAAATAAACTGTAATAACATGGGCTAAAAAGGTCAGTATCTTAAATTTTATTTTTTTTGAATACTGTTTGCAATTTCACATCTGCATACATGTTCTGATCAAACCCCTGTTTTCTCACGTTCATTTTCTTCCCTATAACTCACACCACTTTTAACCAAACAATTCTGTTTTGGTTTCTTTTCTTTTTATTTCTTTTTTTCATTTTTGCTTGTAAACCACTAAATATCAGTAGTGATGATGGTGTGTACACAAGTGGTCTGTGGGAATGTGAGTCGTCTCTCTGTACTACATATCTAACCAAACCTGACAGTCCCTCCACCAGCAACCATTACACATCCATAGTTCCTTTCCAGTTAATGTTGAAAAGTTCACTTTCCTATCTTTATCTTGTACTTGGTCTTGTTAATGTAGCCACAGCCATTGGGAGTTCATGTGTGCAATGCTGCTGCCAGAACTCTCTTTCACTGCCTCTGTCTCTTACAATCGTTCTCCTCAAACCTTGCAGGTGATTCCTGAGTCTTCAGAGGGAGGTGTACGACATAGCCATCTCATTTACTGCTGAGCACTCCTGTTCCTTCTCTGCAAGTCAATAGTTGTGTGTTTCCAGATTAATTGCTACCTATTGCAAAAAGAGGCTTTTCTGATACAGACTGAGAAATAGAGTAGTTCGTGTTTATAAAGATATGTACCCAGATTGAAGTTTAATCTAGGGACTATGACTTAGCCAACTGTGGGCTCATGGTCCATTTCATAGAATGAGGCATGAGTTCTATCTTTTGGAGTAGGTCTTAAATCCAATAGGAAAGTGGCTAATCTCGTAACACTGATTCGAGTGGGTATATTTTGCCAGCTAAACCATTACTTTAGCTTCAGAGAATCATACCTGGGTAAAATAGTTCTTTACTTTTCTCTCTCTATAAGTGTGCATGGCCCTTTTCAGGACTGTGAAAGCTAGTCATCTAGGATGAAGCTTCCAAGCAGCACCGTCTTGAGTTTGCCACGTCCTGTGACTCAAGTATTTTTTTTTTTGCCTTTAGCATTAAGATCTTGTCATCATGATCTGAGGGTAGCCAATATTATTTGCAATATCTGGCAATGAAGTGATAAAGATTTCACTTCTTAAGAAATTGTTACCAGTAGTTCTTAACCTTCCTGACATTGCAATCATTTAAAACAGTTTCTCATGTCATACTGACTCACAAACATAAAATTACATTGTTGCTACTTCATAACTGTAATTTCCCTAGTGTTATGGATAGTAATGTAAGTATCCAATATGTAGGACATCAGGTATGTGACCTCTCAGAGAAGTCCTGATACACAAGTTAAGAACCAGTGGTTTATGCGGCAAAGATGGTACCCTCCACAATGTGAAGAGGAACCTTTTAAAACCAACTAGCAAATAAATCCTAAATTCATTTTGAAAATCAGATGCAACAAAAACGAACTTTGCAAGATCGCCAAAGAATAACGAAACTGGAGGATGACTGCTTTTAAGATGTAGCTTAAAACTACAGTCATCAAAAAACCTCCCAGGGACAGAACAGGGACCCATCAATCAACAGAGCAGAACAGTGAGTCTCGAAATAACCCTCGCAAATAAGATCAATTGATTTTCAGAAAGGGTTCAAAGGCAATCTGATGGAAGAAGGATAGGATTTTCAACAAACACAGCTTTAAGAATTGATCATCCAGATGCAAAAATAAAGAATATTGACCCATAAATCCATACAAAAATTAAGTAAAAATGAGTCACATTTTTGAATGTAAAGATTAAAACTACAAAGCTTGAATAAACACAAGATGGGATAATTTCATATGTGATTTCAGATGAGTCACCAGTTTCTTAGATACAATAGCAAAAGGACAATCTATACAATAGTGAAAATAAAATAGGAAATAAAAAAATTTAGAATTTTTTTGATAAAAAGTGTGATTTATTACACAGAATCAGAAGCTACAACCTCGGTGGAAGTGCTTGCAAATGCATTCCTGATGAATCCCTTGCTTTTTTGTTATCTACAGAGCTATGCCACTCAATATGGAGAAAATAATATTCTTTTGAGAGGTAAATGTCATGTATTTGAGATCTCAATGGTACTTTTAACAGAATAGAAGACTGTCAAAGACCCAAAAACATACCTCACAGAGCAAATGCATTCAGAATTGATCATAAATATAGCACAATGGAAATGTCAATTAATTTTACAATACATACCACTAGACATCTATAGTAGAGTATGGTGAAAAGAAAAAAGAAAAGAACCTAAAGTACAAAGACATAGAGTGGAGTGGTCAGATGGTGCCGGTCGACCCAAAACTTTAAGAAGATGGCACGATAAAAATAAACCGCATGGTTCATGAATCGCACCTGTGTGTATTTATTGATGTGAAAACTATTATTATATTCACACAAACTTTATGCAGGCAAGTATTTGAATGTGTTTGTGTACACAATGAATTATTGAAATAACCCAAAATCTAAGAACCACTATGTGACCAAAGGCTGTTTTCAAACAGCAATAAGGTACAGAAGACAAAACATGCAGAAATATAGATGGACCTCATAGCCATTGTGTCAGATGCCAGCAAGACCCAAGAGCTATAATGCTGAATGGTGTCATATAGTTGCGCATAGTTTTCATTCTGTCACACAAAAAAGTTGAACACTAATGGTTTCCAGACCTTGAATATGAATGGACCATGACAAACAAATGAACAGGCTGAGGCAATGGTTAGTAATCATGTTGCAGTGGTAGTCACATATGTAAATGAAACTTTTGTGCACATAAATTAAGGTCAGGAGTGTGTGTATGTGTGTGTGTGTATGTGTGAGAGAGAGAGAGACAGAGACAGAGACAGAGACAGAGACAGAGAGAGTTAGAGACAAAGAGAGAGTCAGAGAGTGTGTGTGTGTGTGAGAGAGAGAGAGACAGTGTGTGTGTATGTGAGAAAGAGAGACAAAGAGAAATAGAGAGACAGAGAGACAGTGAGAGACAGAGAGAGACAGAGACAGACAGACAGACAGAGAAAAACAGAGAGTCACAGGGACACAGAGAGAAGAAAAAAGAGAATGCTTGAGATAGGTTCATGTTTTAGTGAGCTGGCCTCACATTCCCAGTCCCCCTCCTTCAATCTCCTTAGTGTTGATACTACAGATGTGTACTATTCCTGAGTAGTACAGTATTTAGAAGAAAATAAATGCTCTCAAATTACTTTGAGAAAAGTAAGATTTAGCAAATTATACTTGCGAGCCTTGTAAAATTGTTTTGCCCATTCCATATTTTTACACAGAATATTTTCAATTTTACACTTTAGTCATTCTGATCATTTGTAGTAGTGTTTATTTGAGGTTTTGATGATAAGCTGTGGGGTAAATCAACTTTCAAACATTGATGGAGCATTAACATATTCTGCTTTTTCTACCATGCTATTTAAAACACTTAGGATTTTCTGTACTAATTTATAGGAATCATTTTCATGATGTCTATACAAACTCTTTGGGTGTCACTTTCCAGGCTACAGGGTGTTTTGTTCTTCCTGTTGCTATTTCTACTAAAGTCCTTGATCAATTTTATTTGTGTTCTTTTTGATATTCTTATTAGTAAATATTTTCTTTAATTTAGTTACACATTAATTAATGTCTGGTACAAAACATAGTATATGTTTGTATGAAGAAATATGGATCTACTTGAATATGAATAGCAAAAAATCTTTATTTCTTCATTTTGGTGTTACTAATATTGTTGTGAATTTTCCATTCCTCTTATAAATGAAAAACAAATAAACAAACATGATTTTCCTTTAAAATTCTTGAGGCAATTTTCACTTTATTTTCCTCACTAGTGTTCTATTCGTGGATTCTTAACCAAATACCTAAGGGTAAGTGACTTATTAATATGTTTTCTGCTATGGAATTGGCAAGTGAGTGGCCAGAGCATCACAGAAGATTGAAGAGAAAAGAGAGATGCATGTGCCTCACTTCCTGGAATTCCTGAGCCTGTTCTTCAGAAATGGTTTCCCCTTAGTTAGCTTCTGTGTACTCCAAGAGAAGTACAAACTCCAAGCAATTTGAAAATTTCCATGACTATGAAAGAACTCTAGTACAGGCATGTCTGTGGGGGCATTTGCTTGATTAATGATTAAAGAGAGTGGATCAGACCACTTTGGTAGGTGATCCTGGGCTATATAAGAAAGAATGCTGAGAAAACCATGGAGAGCAAGCAAGTAAGCAGTGTTCTTTTGTACCCTGTGTTTAAGTTCTTGCCTTTGGGTTCCTGTTGTGAGTTCTTACTCTGACTTCACTGAATGATGGATTATAACTCCTAAAAATGGCTTGCTTGTTTGTTTGTGTGTGCATTTTGATTGATTTTTGACATGGTGTTCAGTGTATTAACAGAAAAATCAACTGGAACAAGAATCTAATTAAAATCTGTTTCCGTTATTTTCATTCCCCCTAATTGCCATTTCTTGATCAACTCTGTCTGACTTCACATGCTTTGACTATTAGGTGAAACCTTATGTGATGTAATGACTGAACAGAAGACTAGCTTCCACCAGGGAAAAGGGTAGGAATGTTCTCAAGAAGTTTCTCCACCATATCTACTGGCACTTCGACCAATGTGGAAGGATGGGAAAGTGCCTTGATTTATGATTTCCTTTCTTATGTTCCCATAAAATTTCATGATTACATTATTGGTGCATGGGAGATAGTGTAGCAGAAATCTGTATTCCTGGTCATACTTACACTGCTTGGCTATAGAATAAACTATCCCTTGTCATCTCTGGTGTGAAAATTACACTCTTTGTATCCACACAAACAAAACTAGCTTTTTTGTTAAGATTCTATATTAGGACAGAACTCTGCTCCCAGGGAAGTCCAACTTCAATTATTTGAATATATCTCAAAGCTCCATTTCAATCTATTGTTTTTTATTTGCCTGTTGTTTCCTTGCCATTTCTACAAGAAAAAGGTAAGATTCTGTGTTCTCCTTACTCCCTAAGAGGTCTGAATGGGCTGCTTTTAGTATTCTCTGCTAGATGTAAGTGTATTGCGGCAGGTGAGTTTCTCCCGTCATCTGAACCAGGGAAACAGACAGCTCTCGCTCTGTGGATTCTGAATAAATTTTGGAATGATAAGAAAGGGTTCTGAATGGAAAGGCTTAGCTCATTTTTCCACACTCTGCAACAATACTGTGAATAGGGCATTGTGCCATTTGCCTATCTAAGAATGTGTGAACTGTGAACAGGAGAAGTAAGAATCATGGGATTATCGAAAAGAGATGTGCACACAGTGAGAAAATTGTTGATACAGTTACTTATCTTGTTACTTAACCATGTGTGGATGCTGAAGCTGTTAGCATCCTTGCCCAGCATCTCTATATTTCTTCTGAGGCTGCAACTATACAACGTAATCAGGGACAGATGGAACTACATCTTATCCTCAGTCTTATCCTCAGGACTCCTTTAAAATACATCAAAATAAGGAATGTTTAAAGTAAGCTAAAACACAGAATAAAATAGATGGGACTGGAATGTTTAATAAAATATCAGAAAGCATGTAGAGAAAATTCAGATTTATTTGAAGAAGCTGCATTTGCCACCAATATGCTTGGGGGAAAAGGGAAATATTCTTACTTGCCTTTTCTGTTTTGTCTTAAGTAAGAAATGTTGACAGCTGCTAGACAGACAAACTCACTCCTGTTATACAGTTAACTGAGGAGAAATATATCCGACTGCAAAGTGACAAATGAGTCCCAGAGTAATAGTCTTCATTTAATCTGCTATCAGAAGATAATTTTTATAATGTTCACATTTCTTACAAGAATTATAGATCCAAATTACCCACCAACAGCATTCTGAAATAAATCTTACTCAGGAAATGCTTCCACATGGCTAGTGACACAATAGGCTTGACTTTCACATCACTATCTTTATTTAAGGAAATAGAGACACCTGTGGTAAAGTGGTCATTCAATTGATGTGTATTTAGGAGCCTGGCTTTGTGTACTGTACAGCTCTGCCACCTTCTGGCTCCATGACTATATATGTCATTCAAGCTTTATCTTTTATTTTGTTCATACATATATGTATACACTGTTATTATTTGATTAATTATATATATATATTTATCTTATATACTGGTATAAGGAAATGGTGCAATCTGTTTGAAATTGATATCAAACAGAACAGATATTTGAAGTTTGATATTGATATTTCTAAATAGAGATTTATACTATCATTTCTGACAACAGGTAGTCTGAAACTCACAGATCCGCTAAAATACATAAAAACGTCTTATTTATTGGTAACTTCTTTAGTTTCAACTACTCTTTTTGGATGTTTTGTTTATATCAGATTTATTTATGTAATGTGTGTGTGTGTGTGTGTGTGTGTATGTGTGTGTGTGTGTATACATGTCTCAAGATGTGTGTAAAAGTCTGAGAAAACTTGCAGCAATCACTTTGATCCTTTCAGTATATGGATCCTGGGATCCCATCAGTCATCAGGCTTGGTGGACAGAATCATTACTCACTGAGTTAACTTACCAGCTTATGTGACAGATTTAAAATTTATCTCCTTATGTATGTATAAATCTTATACATATGTACAAATTGTCTGATTTAGAATATTCTGCATAATGATGAATTTAAACTATATCCAATATTGTGATAATGTTAAATGTAGTTTTTTAATTTATTTTTAAATCATTAATTGATAACATTCTATTTCTGACCAGATGACCATTTCTTATTTCCTTGAAACTTTAAAAGACTTGTCGATAGTGTACATCCTTGCCAGTGGCAACAAATACCTATATCAGAGGAGCAGTGTTTCTTATTTTTTTCTGATCTCAATGATCTGGTATTTTGGCCTTCATTGATTGGGGAGGAAGTAGCCTTCTCAGGATACTCAAAGCTAAATCAACCCTCACATGTAGCCTGCAACCCTCACATATGGACCCTAAAACTTCCATATGCAGACTCACCAATGCATGTATCCTAAAGAAAATATTGATTCTCTGTAATCATCCAATGAATATCTACAAATCAGAGACACCTATGTACCCCAGAGTTTAAGGTAATTATTCAAATAGCTTTTCTGAACTACTCTACCTTCCCTCCCCCAAGTGAAGAGTGTGCACTTATGTTCCCTGCGTCTTCCTGGGTCACCACTGAATTTGGTGCTTCCATATGAGAACTTGCTAGAGATGTCATGCTATTCACTTTAGGTAACTGTAAACGGAAAGAAGTTTCTCAATGGACATTAGAAATTTTAATCTTAATCAAATCATATTTCAACAATACTTCAGGCAACTGTTTCTCACCAAGTTTCAAATGCTCTTCTGTAAGTGCCTGCAAATATAACCTCCAGTCTAAATTGACCAAACATTATGGTCAAGTTGAGTTCAAATACAAGGTAGGCAATGCTGCAGGTGAGAGTGTCCACAGAGCTCTGCAAGCCTGTTCACAAGGGCAATCTGAAGGGTTGTGCACAGTCAGAGAAAGCTTCTTAGAGGAGCTGACATATTCAAGGTGTCAAAGAACAATAAATCATGGTTACTACATATTCTAGTTTACTTTCTGTTGCTGTGATGAAGCAACTCCAGGGGAGATTTTTTTTTTCTTTTCGGCTTATAGGTTGGAGTTCATCACTGCAGAAAGACACAACAAAAACTCAAGTAGGAACTTGAAGGAGAAACCATGAATAACTGTTGTTTAGAGGCATGCGCTTAGCTAGGGTTCTGAAAACCACATGCCTAGGGGATGACACTGCCCACAGTGAAATGAGCCGTCCTACATTAATTAACAATAAAGAAAATTCTCCATCGACATGTACACAGGCCGATCTGATCTAGGCAGTTCTTCAATGGAGACTTCCTTTAGATTACTCTAGGCTGTGTCAAGTTGGCAACTAGAGCTAACCGGAAATCACCTGAAATAAGGAGTACCTGCTTTTCAAATGGGCAGTAGAATGCGCTCTAGAAAAGAAAAATACAAAACCTGAATAGAGTTGTGAAGCAACTCTAGGATGAAGAGGATGGAGCTCTTCTTATGAGCACGGCGTGGTAAAGCGCCTACTGCACTTACCGGAACAGGATTTGGACCTCAGCCCCCTGTTGCAGGCTTCTTGATTATAGAAAACTATGAAGCATTTTGGTCTTATGACTGCATCAGAGAAATGAGGATGTTTAAACTTTCATGAATATTTGAGCATTTAAGGAACAGAAAACTGGCACTTTATCAATCTATGTATTTTCTCCTCCTCCTCCTCCTCTTTCTTCTCCTCCTCCTCCTCCTCCTCCTCCTCCTCCTCCTCCTACTACCTACTACTACTACTACTACTACTACTTTAAATGACAAGGACATTTAATACAAACTTTTGCACATGCCAGGACAATACTTTACCACTGAGCAATATCCACAGCTCTTAATATTATTAATCTAGAACCGTGTGTATGCTTGCAGGGATTTGCATTACAGTCTAAAGGCCACCAGGAGCCCTGAGATATTTTAACTAAACAGGTTCTGCGGGATGTTATTTCCATCTTATGAATGATTTAATCACTCTAGGCACAGCGTGGAGAGGTGTTGAGAGAGTTATTGAGATGGATTTGGGGCTGTGAGTAGCTGTCCAGGGTGGATGGAATGAGGGCTGGTGTCAAGACCTTGCCATGGAGAGATGAGCTGTAAAAGAGACAGTAAGAAGAACAGCGAGACGAGAGAGTCACCAGGCTCTGGCGCCTGATTTAGTGTGGAGATTGTGGGAGAAATGCTGCCCCAGGAAGCAGTAAATAATCTACAAAGAATGAACATGCCTACAAGACAATTCTTTTCTGCTGTGAACATCACTCTGGAGTAACAGCTTTGTAAATCATGGATCAGGTTCCTTCACGAGTCTGGAGATGTGGAATATCAGCACTAACCCATGGCAATCCTTTGCACCTGCGTAGGAATTTTGGAAAAGGCTTGCCATTTGATACGGGATATATAAAAACAAAGAAAAAATGTTATGATTCTAGTAACTGGCAAGTCTCAGCACTATATAGACTTATAGACCACTAGAAGAGTTTTCTGTGCTGGTCACAGGGATAATTAGTTGAAAGTGAGAAATGAAGGCATATTAGATACATGTGTGTACATGGTTGCGTGCCATGCCAACACCTTCTTTAATATCACCCTATCTCTGAGAGCCACCTTAAAATCCAGACATAACTTATTATATGCTTGATATTGAGAGTGATTATCTCAATTTAATTTGAGGCTATCTTCTCATTTTCAGTAGATATTTTCATGATTCTCAGTTTTTAATATGTGGTCTGCCCAGTTACCAGCACACAGTGGTAGAATTAAGGCCATGCCCACAAACACCAGTGTTTCTCTTCCAATTTTTCTGCTACTGCCTCCTATTTTCATTGTTGTTAATTTTGTTTATGTCCTTTCATCCATCCTTCCTCCTAAAATACCCAATGATCAACAACAACAAAAAAGGAAAACAATTTTAAATTTAAATGTTTTGCTGGCGTTATTTCCATCACAGATTGTACTAAAACCACTCATTTCTATAAAAGAAGAAGACTAAAAGATCATTCTAACACAGACAACAAGTATACCACTCATACCACAGGTAAGAAAAAGCTAAGTCAGAGTACTATCTTATCTCAATTCCCCTAGCATTTACATTAGGTTAGCAGGATTCTGACCAGGTCCCTCACCTGCAACACACAATCACACACACACACGCTCACACACACACACACACACACACACACACACACACACACGAATCACAATTTGTCCTCTGGAAATGTTAAAAGATGAGACCTCAGCAAGAGAAGTTCCCCACACCTTTAGTGTCTCTTGTGGCTGAGCAATCTCCCAAGGTGCTGTTGTGTAGTGGTCAGTCTCATGATTCCACCTGCTGGACCCCCCTGCTGTCCTGCTTAACCAGCTGTCCATTCCATCCACAGCTCCCAGACTAACAGCAACTGCCACTGCTGTTCAATTTCTGTCACTCAGAAACCCTTAACACTTACTTCATTAGCACAGATTTAAAAAACAATTGCCATAATCATACAGGAGACACAGGAGAGGCATTCACCCCCCCACGCCCTTTGGCTAGGACTAACAGGTGTAGACAGAAGTACAAAAGATCTCACTAAGATCAGTTGAGCAAATCCTGGCACTCAATCCTTAGAAATCCTGTTGTGAGGTGCCACGTTCTTCTCAGTTTGGACAATTCATGAGGAATGAATCTAAGTTTCATTTTATAGCTGTTAAACTTTGTATTGATGGCTGTCACTGTAGGAATTCTTTTTTTTTTTTTTTTCCCCCGGAGATGGGGACCGAACCCAGGGCCTTGTGCTTGCTAGGCAAGCACTCTACCACTGAGCTAAATCCCCAACTCCATTGTAGGAATTCTAAAGCAGATGGCTAACCTGGATAGCACTTGGAATGAGTAAGAGATTTGTAAGATACTCTGGGCACCGATTCTTGAATCATCTTAAGATCCTCACCTTGCCACAGTTCATGTCAAGGACATCTACTAAATTAAGCCCTGAATAACCATAACTAAGAGCACACTCTTCCACCTCAGCTCTGCCTCTGAGATTTGTGTGGCGAGGGAAACCTTTACACTTCTGTGACATTGCTTTCAAAATGTATTGCCCAAGTGTTGTCTAATTTTACATTCAAAAGAGGAGGTGTCCAAATAGAAAAATGACTGTAGATGTAAAAAATGGTTATTAAAATCATCTTCAAGGACTCTCTTGTTTGTGGAAAATAATGGTAGTACTTATTTTAATTTTTCTAAATGCAGTTTCTTGAAGTGTCCTGTTTGGGATTGGAGAAGTAGAGGATTTAGGGGGCTGCTGAGAGCTACTGAATCCTAATTTGAATGCAAAGCAACTGTAAACACCTTTAGATGCCAGCATAGGGCAACAAAGAGGAAATGTTTACAGAATAGGAGCGAGGGTCATTCCAAGGAGGCCAATTTCCCCCACCACACAGAAGCCTGGAGAGAATACCTAGGTCAGCTTGTTTGTTTGTTCTGTGCCTGTTGTGTTTTTTTTAAATTTAAACTCGGTGAATTTGCAAATTCTACAAAGAGAGTCAGGAAAATGAGTATTTTTAGCATGACATGTAAAATGTCAACATCTAATGGGTGACATGAAATAATCTAATATGACATTGAATCCCTTATCTGTAGAATCCTATCACTAAATCCACAATTCTAACATTTCTCCTAACAGAAAATACAAAAGTATACCTTGTTCTCATCTTCATCATCAACCTCACCATCATCACCACCATCATGACCACCACCATCAGTCATCAGCTATATCATCACCACCATCACCATCTCCCCATTAGGAGGAATTACTACACTGAAGTATTTCATTATTTGATAAGCAAGAACCTTCCCCAATGGGGACAATCTTCCTCAACTTACATTGCTGAAATTGAAGCACTATCATTGATAATGTGTTGTCTAAGACAGTTTGCTGTGGAAAGTGAAATTAAATCAAAACCCAAACCAAACCAACCAAACCACTAAACAAACAAACAAAAATTTCACGTTTACTGTATTTTTTTAAAACTTTTTAACCCTTGGTTTATAAATAAAACAATTTACCTTATAAATCCTATAAAATTACTTTTAAACTATGAGCAAATATCATATTTCCATGTCAAAATAGGAAGAAAGATTACTTTTACATTTCCTACTACCTATTCTTTACTTTCTCATCTAGAATCCTAATTCTTGAGGATGTGGAGGAGCATAAACCCAGAAATCTCCACAGTTAGTCATTTGGTTTTGCCTAACTTTCACACATACTTCTCAGAATGACAAAAGTCTATGGTACACAGGCAGATTATTACATGACCTTGAAATTAGTAGAGAAGTACACAAAAAGAATTAGACACAGATCAGCTTTGCATGGATTTTCTTCTTTAATTGGGGTAGTTGCTCCAAAGATACTAACATTGGAGAGCAGCAGAAAATGATGCTGAAAACAGAGACTTGGACCGGAGATTGAGCGTATTAGCTCAAATGACTATGGTTAGAAATAAGCTCACAGTCCCTAACAAATCACACCGTGCAGCAGGTCTCACTGGGGAGGTTTCTTGGGAGAGGAGGAGAGGGTGAAGGAAAAAGAGGCTGTGAGCAGGGAGGACAATTCTTTTTTCCTGGCAGTGACACATGCACAAGTGCGTGGGATGGGGTGGGGGAGGGGAGCAGGGAGCACAGGGGTGGGGCATGGTGACAGAAACAGGAATGACACTGTTGCCCTAGAGATGACATATCTCATGTCTCCTCATTGGGTTGGGGAGCTGGCTAGATTGTTGTGAAATCACTTCTGATGCTAAGAAATATCATTTGTTTGTATTAAATGGTTCTGGACTAAGAGAGCTTTCTTGGGGTTGGGGATTTAGCTCAGTGGTAGAGCGCTTGCCTAGCAGGCGCAAGGCCCTGGGTTCGGTCCCCAGCTCTGAAAAAAGAAAAAAAAAAGAAAAAAGAAAAAAAGGAGAGCTTTCTTTTTTCTCTCTCTTACTTTAATTTATTCTTCTCTCATGCAGTACATTCCTATGGCAGTCACACTCTCTCTACTTCTCCCAGCAACCCCCTTTCCACAGTTCCTCTGTTTCCCTTCAGAAAAAAAGCCCACCTCACAATGATATCAACAAACATATCATAACACAATCCAACAACACTAGGCATAAACCCTCATATCAAGGCTGGATGAGACAACACAGTAGAGGAAAATGTCCCATGAGCAGACACAGACACCCGCACTCCCATTGTCAAGAGACCCACCAAAACCCAAGTTAAACAAACACAGCAGGCCTGCAGACAACCTAGTTAGACCCATGCAGGCTCTGTGATTACTGCTTCGATTCATTTCATATGATTCTACCTGCAACTGCAGCTTGAATAAAGTCATTGCCACAGGAATAACAAAACAGAAATAAGTTACTTGGAGCAGAGGGAAATACATTGATTTGTCTGTCTAGAATTTGAAGTATCAGCATGTGTACTTCATGGACACTCAGAACAGAGGTAGAGTCGACTGCGGATGTTTGTGAGTTTCACTGAATCCCCACTTAGTTCAGCTGCTCATATTGTCATCAAGTGCTGGCACCTCCATTACCAGTGGCTGAGAAAACAGTCTTTATGTCTCCAACTGTAGCTGTAAATCTATATTCTTCCCTAGTTCCCTAATTTATAACTTTGGTATTTGGTACGAGCAACTTGTATTAGTAGGCTGCTATGCGTTCCTGGAATAGTCACTCCCTTTTCTTTATACAGTTCTCTTTTCTGCCCCTAGAAATGTCTTTATGCACAAGCGTATTTCGTGTGATGCTTGGATTCCACACATGTCTTCATTTGGTTGGTGTTCTCGGGATATAGATTTACTCAATCTTTTTCACATTTGTGTCAGTCTTTTAAGTGAGATTCTTTTTGAAGACACCTATGGAGTCTTTTCTAATTTAGACAAACGATTCTATTTAGAGGACTTGCATTTAACATGATTTTTGTTGCAGCCCTTTTCTCTGTTTACGTTAGTTATTGTTTTGGGGTTTCTTTTATCTGGCCACGGGTCAATTACATAAGTCTTTTTTAGAATTCAGCCTTTGATAAATATTTTCTTTCTTTATGGTTATCCTCAGCATTTACACACATATTTATATATACATAAGTGAAAAAAACACATAAACATGTAATGTTGTGTGTACAGGTGGTATGTATGTGTGTGTGTGTATTTGTGTGTGTGTGTGTGTGTGTGTAATCTACCATATTCTATTAGTACTTTGAGTTTCAATGAATTGTAGAAATTCTCAAAACTTACGTCCCTTGCATTGTCCCTGAGTAACATAACTTTTTAAAATGTCTCTGCCTGTGGAGCAGCTGCCTCACAGAGAGCTGGATTGTTGTTTCACCTGTCAGGGTAAACAGCCAGGGGTGGTGAAGGGAAACCCAATGTAGTTACTGACATTTTTTACTTAACTTTTCTTTCCCCTTCTTCTTCGTTCCCTTTCTCTTTACATGCAGTCTTTCAGCCATTCTTATGAGGCATGCCTTCTGAGACTCATTCTATTTATGATCGTCTTTCTAAGCATGGCTGGAGCTGTCCTCTTCTCCCATATGTTATTTTACTTGGTGTGGCTTCCTGGGTTTATGCATTCTTTCATTTAGCACCCAAGCCAAAGCTTCCTGTTCATTCATTGGTTTTATGTGCGCTTGTAATTGCTTGCTGAAGCATTTTTATGGTGAGTTATTTAAAGTCTTCCCAGAAAGCCCCAAGTGTATCTGTCATCTTGGCATTGGCTCTCCTGATTATCATTTCTTTAAATTCAGTTTGAGATCTTTTTATTCTTGGTAAAACAAATGATTTTCCTTCAAAAATAGAACTTTCATTATTTCCAGACACCTGTGATCTTATTTAATCCTGCTGCTTCCACTGGCTCTCTGTGACTTCGACTGCTCCAGCAAGGATTTGAGTGTCTCCTTATTACAGTTATGGGTACAGAAGACTAAGATCCTACCTCAGACTCCACCAATACTCAAGAGGCTGCCTTTTTCCTACTACCCTGAGCCATGGGGATGATTCCATTATAGAATAGCTGCGATAAATGCTCTAGTCCCACAGGTGGCCTTTTTGGAGAACTAACTGACAGGCAGGGGCTTATAACTGCCATTTGGTCCTTGCTAATGTGTGTGCTGGAAAACACAGGCTTTTCCTGCTATCTAAATGTAGAAGTTAAATCGAGGTTTATTTCATTTCAAATACGCACAGGAGGCCAAAGGAAACCCTGGGGAATTCAGAGGTAGGTGCTGGCCCTTAAAACTGCTATCACCTTTGTCCTCCACCATCTTGGTTAAGGAGCTTGTTCTATTCTGTATCCCATTCAGATGTTTGTTCTTTTAATTTCCCCATTCTCTTCTCTCTAACTCTCAAACATTTATTAAAAGTTTGAGCTTATATAGTAACTAGAATTGGGGTTGACACACTCCGCACAAACAAAATAAAATAAAAAAGAGGAACTTTTTACTGAGTAGCAAACTACAATGGGTAAATATGATAACATTCACTCATAAGACACTCTCTACATGAGAAAGAGAATCCACAATGTAGCAGACCTCAGGAGCTTCAAGCATGTGGAGAAATACTTAGGGAGAAAAGAACACAGAAGAGTAGTGGGCAATCTGGCCTCAACCCTTGCAAAGACAATGTAGAAGATGGGAGTAGAAGTGGTTGGAAAATATGCCTGGGTCAGTACACCTTGGTTGTCTTGGATCCTATGCTTCAGGTGCACGTGTCAGTATATCTCTGAGTTATTGAACGTGAGATTTGGGAACCAATATCCGGTCTCATTTTTTATTCCTAACTTTTTACCTCCAGTGGTTGGTACATAAGGCAAGTGAGAACAAGTGACAGAAAAGGTGAGCACAGCCATGTCACCTTAGTGGCCAGCATTTCTAGTGGAGATGCACAGTCTGCATTATATTTTCTTCTGTACAGAGTTTGCTGAAAACGCAAGGCACTTAGAAAGCCTGCATGGCAACTGAGAGGCTCGGCGGACTCTTTCCCTTCCAGAACCAAGCTTTCTGTTTAGTTTGGTTAGCACAGCTCAACTGTCCTCTCTCCTTCTAGGAGGGATGGTGCAGCCTTTGCTCTCCCGTAGACCTCACAATTGTCACTACAGAGGATTTTTTTCTTTTGACAAAACTCTTTGGCTCCTGCCTTTTATGCAAGGACTCCAAAGAATGGTCTGTTCTGCATCTTGGTTTTATGACTTTTTATTACCACATACTGCAGTCTTAAAAACTCTTTGTCTTTAACATTTCCAGCGCAATCTGGAAATATTAGCTAACCAATTCATTTCTCAACCCCAGGAGTTTGGGTCGCTGAGATTATTTCTGCTTCACACATGAGCAGGCAGGATGGGCAAGGTGAAGGGATTTGCTTGTGTCTGCAGAACAGGACTGAGAGCCAGTGTGTCCTTCACAAAAATCACAATTCCTCACCGCTTACCATCCTGCTGCTCTGCTCTTGAGAAGCAGTGGGTGGAAGAAATGTGTAGGAGAGTCAGGGAAATTTAGAAAACAACGTCTTGCCCTTGAATCAAACAGACCACTTTGGGGATGTAAGTCCCTCCCTGTATATGTTTATGTTTATGAGTTTGTCTCCAGCCTTTAAGTGGCAAGAGAAATATATCTTTACAATAATAAAATTACTGACTCATAATATGCCTTTAGTAATAAAATATGTGTATAGAAAGTAGGAACTGCTAGGCTTATAGTGATAGCCATTGGGGTGTCTAAGGCAATATGATTGGCATTAGGTCAACACTAGCCTCTCTACACTAGGCCTTCTAGGCGTCTAAGGCTACAAAGTTATTCACCACCACAACCACGAACAAAACAACAACAACAACAACAAAAAAAAAAAAAAAAGGAAGAAAGGTAGGAAGGCTGGCCTGGGAGTCAGCTTAATTCATTAAGTATGTGCCTCATAGGCATGAGGACTTGTCTTTGATGTCAAGAACCAACATTTAAAAAGGAGCTGGGTACAGTTTGTGACATTTCTTACAATATCACAGCAGCAAACTTCCTAATCCTGTAACTCTTACAATCCTTTTTTTTTCTCTTTGTCAAAGTTCCCTGAGCCTTGAGTGCAGGAGGCCTCTTGTAGATGTAGCCACTGGGAATAGACTCCACAAAACTGCATCTTGATAGGTTTCTGTAATGATCTTCATTTTGTGAAGAGAAGTTTTTCTGATGATGGGTGAGAACTACAGTTATCTGAGGTTATAAGGATAAATATTTAGAAGTCGGTAAGGGATTATGTTAGATTAGTAAAGAAGATAAACCCCTAAACTCTTGCCAGCATGACTGCCCAAACATGGGCTGAATAAGGGCAGCAGGCACGCTGAAGTGGATGGGGAAAGACCACAAGACCTCCACCCTGCACAAAGAACTACAGGCAGCTACTGGATTCTATGAACAGAAAAAACTAGTTCCCCAGGGAATAGACTACCAATATTAGATAATCATCCATAAAAACATACACATAGGTAACATTATACAGACAGAGCAAGTTGTATTTAGGGCTTTATATGTATATTCATGTACATATACACATGTAACAACAATTAAAATGGGATAATGAATTTTAAAGAAAACAAGGAGAGGTATATGGGAAGGTTTGGATAGAGGAAAAAGAAGGAGAAATGACGTAATTAAACAATAATCTCAAAATACAAGAACTAATTAAAAATAAAATATTGGGGGTTGGTGATTTATTAGTGGTAGAGCGCTTGCCTAGGAAGCGCAAGGCCCCTGTCGGGTCCCCAGCCCGAAAAAAAAAAAAAATAAAATATAATATAAAGAACACACACATGCAACAAATAAGAACAAAAGGCAGGTTAGGTGTGGTGACACATCTATAATCCCAGTGTTATGAAAGCAGATATAGGTAGGCATGTTGGTCTTATTGTTAACCTAAGCTAAGTTATAAGTAAGTCAGTAAGTTTAAGACATATAACTTGGCCTGTCTCAAAGACAAGATGGACTGAACCTGAGAAAAAATACCAGAGGTTGATTTCTGGTCTCTACATGCACATAGGCAGCAAATGGTCACAGATAACTATGCAACTGTAAACACACACACACACACACACACACACACACACACACACACACACACACACACACACACACAAGAAAGAGTTAGAAATCCAAGCTTTCTTTTCTCCCTAAACCCTTCTGCCTGACTAAACTATGGTGTGAACAATTTGTCAGATTTATGCGTATGCTTTATGTGTGTCTATGAAGTTTAATTGCTTAGGCCCAGATCCTGTTCTTATAATATATTCTCCTTGACCACTTGCCTTTATAATGCCTCTTTCCTCTCAGCACTAAACATATGTGGGTAATGGGGGGTGTGTAACAGAATTTATCACAGAGAGTAATAAATGGAAGTGTACTATTGGAACAGATGGTGGCTCAAGGAAGGAACTGGATTCCTTTGCTTCAACACACACACACACACACACACACACACACACACACACCTGAATCACACACGCGAGCACACACGCAAACGCATGCACACATGGAGGGATAATTCTATTTCATTCATGTTGCTGATGACAGAGGTCATCATTGAAGGTAGAATAGATACACTAGCTTTCGGAAAAAATTAACTGCAAGTAAACAGAAACAAGACTGATTAAATTTAGCAGCATGAATAGACATGTTATGTATAAATGGTAAATACCATACAGAATGTTTTCTTTGGGAAAATGGTTTTACTGATAACCAAGGTGGATAGTCTCCCATTTTGCTGGTACCTACTTTAGGTCTTTGTTGTAATAGATTCCTATTAAACATTGTTTGGCCATCGATTCCCATTGGGGAAATTTTATTTAGAATAACGTAATAGCAAAAATCTGTCCACATATGATAGTAATCAGACATCTTACAACCCATACAAAATAATCTTTAGACTCATCAAAAGATTGCTGTTTGAGAGTAATTTGATTGCACTAAAGGCCACTTGATTCTATTATGTTATTCTAAAATGTATTATTTTAAGTTCTTAAAAGATGTGTATGCATCCATATCTATGTGTCAGTATGGACATGTGTGTGCAGGTGCTTGAAGAGGCCTGAAGAAGGTGTCAGGAGCCTGGAGATAGTTTCATATATTACTGTGGGTTGTCTGAATCAGTGCTAGTAACAGGACTTCAGTTGTCTAAAAGAGCAATATGTTCTTTTAGCCACATTCCCTCCAGCTCCCATGAAATGCATTTTTACATCGAAATTGAAAGGATTACAATATTAATATCTAAACACTGCATTTGTTGACTCCACGGTTTTGTTTTTATTTGGATTTTAGGCATACTTTGGTGGTAATCTTTTTCCTAAATTACCATGTGGATATTTTCTCACAGAGTTTAAAAGGCCAAGAATGTGGTTTAGATATATTGTGAGAGTCCTGGATCATCCAGAGGAATATAGGATTCAGCACAGTCAAAGAGGCAAAGAGCTAGAGCTTTATATGACAAATAGAAAAAGTAGCAGAAATGAATAGAAGGATGCATTGAAAAGTCTCACAATCTAGGATGTCATTTTCATATCTATTCCTTGGCATTTTGCTATATCACAGGCAATGTTCAAGAGGGCATCAACAAACACTTTAAAAATAGGATCAATCATATCTTCCTGAAGAGATTATTCATACAGTGTATATATTGCCTCTTGAGCATCTTAAGGAGGGGTACAGAAAAGCAGAGACCAGAGCCCCTAAGAACATGAAGACGTGTGTGTGTGTGTGTGTGTGTGTGTGTGTGTGTGTGTGTGTGTGTGTGTGTGTGTGTGTGTAGCAGGGTGGGGATTGGAAGCTCTAGGGAAATAATGAAATCACTATTTCTAAGTTTATCACATGATATAGGCACGTTAACAATTTTGCATCCTTATATTAAATGCCATGAAAGTCATTTTGATTAGGTTAAGGGTTATAGCTTAGATTGGTCAGGGATATAATGCAAGTCCAAGGTGCACGTCAGAGTTGTTTACATCTCAATGACAGGTTAGTTCCCTAAAGAGACTTGCTGGTCTTCACATCCTTGACCATGATGTTGGCACATACATATGCCATCTTTTCTCCCTGTGGATTATCTATTTATGAATTAAGTTAGCTCCTCTCGTTCTCTAAGTCTGTCTTTGTCCTTTCATTATCACCTTGTATATGCTTCCATTGTAGCCAATGCATGTTTGATTACATTTTCTACTTAACAATTTTCAAATTTTCTGCCTTTTCTTTTGGGCAAGCCCACAATTTGATTGAAGGTTTTCTAACAATATAGATTTTTTGAATGATCAAATATTTAAACCTTACCCTTTGCCCAGCCTTCTTTTAAGTTCTATGAGCAGTACCCTGGCTGTTGACGTGGTCAAGTACATCACAAGTGAAGACAGCAGAGAACCAAAAGAAGAATGCCTGATCCATTTTACCAGCTATGTCCTATATATGAAATATTGGAAAAATTGCATCACAAGTACTCAGGAATGAAAATTCCATCTGATGGTTTCAACAGTCACATAAAAGTGAGCCTTGCTCAACAGGAGAATGAGACACTTAAATGGAGAAAATTCAGCCTAAGTACTGAGACTGTTCTGGACCTAAAATACTTAACTTCTATGATATTGATTTAAAAACAAAATATATTCCTTAGTCAAAATCAAAAGGCCTGCTCCCTGCACCCAAATCCCGTTGGAGGAGAGAGCTGAACATCCAGAAGTGCAGACAATCCTGAGACTGCAGGACATACTGCCACTTCTGCCCACCTCTGCCCACATCCGTGGCCCAAGAAGAAACTGCATAGTGCCTCTGGATAAAGGAATATAGGACCAGTCAGCTTCAGGAACCTGCTGGTTATGGCCTGTACCTGAAACTGAACTCAACTGGTCTCACAGCTCCCAGCACCCAAATCCCATAAGGGAGAGAACTGGACCCTCAGAAGTGTAGACACTCCTGAGAATGCAGAGGAGACTACTCTCTGCCCACATTCCTGACCCAAGAGGAAATCTCCTAGTGCCATCTGTGCCCCCTGGGCATGGGGACCTAGGAGCAGTCAGGGGCAGGACCATTCAGGTTTCTGCCTGCATCAAGAGGTGAGAACCAGTCACCAGGAGTGCCTACACACCTGAGAGCAGAGCTATCTGTTCTCAGATCCAGCAGGGGGAAAAAACAAAAACAAAAAATAGGTCTACAGGAGTGCTGAAATACAGGCCTACAGGAAGATCAAGCCACTTTTGAAGACAGCAAGAAAAGCTAACACCAGAGACAACCTGATGGCAAGAGGCAAGCTCAGGAACAAGCAACTATTTTAGAAAGCAAGACTACTTGGCATCATCAGAGCCCAGTTCTCCCACCAAAGCAAATACTGGATATCCAAACACACCAGAAAAGCAAGATTTGGATTTCAAATCACATTTTATGATGATTATGATGATGGTGATGATGATGATGATGATGATGATGATGATGATGATGACGGAGGACTTTAAACATGACATAAATAACTCAACAGGACAACACAAGTAAACAAGTAGAAGCACTTAAAGAGGAAACACAAAAATCCCTTACAGGAAAACACAACCAAACAGGTGAAGGAATTGAACAAAATGGTTCAGGATTTAAAAATGGAAATAGAAACAATGAAGAAAGCACAAAGGGAGACAACCCTGGAGATATAAAACCTAGGGAAGAGATCAGATTTCTGATCACCAACAGAAAACAGGAGATAGAAGAGAGAATCTCAGGGGCAGAAGATACTATAGAAAACATCAACACCCAATCACAGAAAAATACACATGGTATGCACTCACTGATAAGGGATTATTAGCCCAAAAGCTCGAATCACCCTAGATACAATACATACACCACATGAAGCTCAAGACGAAGGATAACTAAAGTGTGGATACTACACTCCTTCTTAAAAGGGGGAACAAGAATATTCATCAGAGGGGATATGGAGGCAGAGTTTGGAGCAGCAACTGAAGGAATGGCCATTCAGAGCTTGTTCCACATGTGCCCCATTTATATACAGTCACCAAGACTAGATAAGATTGATGAATCTAAGAAGTGCATGCTGACAGATACTAGATATATGTCTCCTGAGAGACACAGCCAGAGCATGTCAAATGCAAAGGTGAATACTAGCAGCAAACCACTGAACTGAGAATGGGACCCCTGTTGGAGGAATTAGAGAAAGGATTGAAAGAGCTGAAGGGGCTTGCAACCCCATAAGAACAACAATGCCAACCAACCAGAGCTTCCAGGGGCTAAACCACTACCCAAAGACTATACATGGACTGACCCTGGGCTCCAACTGCACATGTGGCAGAGTATGGTCTTGTTAGGCACCAGTGCAAGGAGAAGCCCTTGGTCCTGCCAAGGATGGACTCCCAGTGAAATGTTAGGGGAGTGGGGAGGGAAGTGGGTAGGAAGGGGAACACCATTATAGAAAAAGGGGAGGAAGATGGGATGGGGGCTTATGTCTGGAAAACTGGGAAAGGGAATAACATTTGAAATGCAAATAAAAAATCCAATAAAAATAAGAAGAATAAAGTAAGTAAAAACAAAACAAAATCAAAAGGCCATATTTGAGACTGTTACTGACTTCAAGTTTACTGATGATCACTTGCTACAACTGTTCCTTATTTGCTTCACTATTAAACACAGCATTCAGGTTCAGGTATGCATAACTGTTGGGCTGTGTATTAGTAGGTTTGCTACATGTGAGACAAGGTGATATAAGTGAAGTGAGATGGTTGGTAGACTGTGACTTGAAAAGGTTCTCAATAAATTGATCTGACAAAGCATTGGAAAAGAGAAGAAGACATCACCAGTCTGTTGTCATTTTAATGGCCTTTAGTTATAAAAGGGAAAAGATCCCTAAATTTGAATTGAGCTTCATGTCAAAATCAGTAGGTCTGAGGAATCTGCTGCTTAGAGACAGAGGCTGAAGACAAATGAGCTGATGGATGTGGAGCAGTCTTGATGTGTAATTTTAAATTGGGGGACACAGTGAGGTCAGGAAACTAGGAAGGGCAATATGTGGATTTCAAGTAAATAGGTTTAGAAAGCAGGGGACATAAAAGAGAAAGGTGATGTAATGGAACTGGGGTGGTTAAACTTCAAAATGTCATATGGAAATTTCTATTGCAGAAAAGTACTAAAATATATGCATATATATTTATTAAAGATGTTTTAAGTGGGATTATGCCATAATGAGGAAACAATGTCTTTCAATGACGCTATAGGCTATCAAATAAAAAAGTTCAGTGCCAGGAATGGGTTATGCCTTTTTGAGGTTTTCTTCACTAGAGTAACATAGACACCCAAGCATTACACTTTATTACCACTGTTCCTAGTAACCATCCAGAGGTAATGGTAAGACTGTATTATTGAAGGCATTACATATTTGAAACATAGAACATGTGGTAATAGTGGTATCAATGTTATAAAAAGAACCAGTCATTTTTAGCTTGTATTTCATCATCACTCTACAAGATGAAAGCAAGGCCTTGTACTATAAATGTGGCCAAAACCCATGGACATCTAAGTCATAGACCTTACAAGACCTTTTACTATTTTTCCATTAAATGGACATAATAACTAACTGCTTCTTAAATTCTCATCTTTATGTACATAGCTTAGTGCATCTGCCATCAAAGAAGCTTCTTTTTGCACTATATGACAGTTAGTACAGAGATCCACAATGTACAGAAAATAAGAGACTCTAGAATTCTCAGCTCTTACTGGGACATCTATACCATACCCATCTTCTGAAGATTCAGGACTCATTCTGGAAGATGGAAAAGAAAGATTGCAAGATCCAGAGGGAGTACACATATGCAGTAAAGCACCATTTGCTGGAAATTGCATTGCCACTGCATGCATGAATTCACAGATGTGTATTCATAAGGCTTATACTTGCTCAAGACAGCTAAAATCCTCATATGTATATGGGAGAACTCATAAGCCTCCATCAATAAAGTATTGGATCTCATTGTGGCTCTTTTTTAATCCTCATTTCTGGCTAGCCTTTTCCTTGACTGTATTTCCTACCTTCTAAACCCTATTTAATTCTAGGGTCTCATAGCAGCATTCCCTCTCTATTTTCATAATGCCCATTCCAGATGCTACAGGTAATTAAATAAAACACCTACTCTCAAATTTGGTACTCCTCACAATATGATGTTGCTTTGATAGCCCTTCAGGCCTCCAAACTAGAATAAAGCCACCACCCTTGATAGACAATGAGAACTAGTCAGATATGGGTAAAGTTACCAAATACCCTGGGTAAATAATTCAAAAGGAACAATGCTGGAACTGAACTAGATGGAACTGCCATCTAGCCTTAATAATGTCAGAAATTATCATATAGCTAGCTAGCTTGGGAACATTCTCAGCTGTGGAACTTACATGTTAGGATACTATGGGTCAATATGACAAAACCAACAAAGGTGAACACATGACTTATGATTTGCCACATACCTATCTTGTTCACCTGCTTCTAGAATTACTTTTGTGCTCATTAAGTAGTGCTGTCTTCGCCTTCCATCAAAATAGCTTATTTTTGCAGTGAAAGGTGATAAATGCACTGAGACATCTTTGTTCAAAATCCCAGGGACAATTAACTGTTTAGTTCTCAGTCTTAAACAGGACACACATTTTACCTATTCCAAGGCAAAAGACACATATTGAAAGAGGGAGTGGAAAGAAAGTAAGAGGCAGGTGATAGGGAGGAGGGCTTTGAAATATGTCTTATTGGCATGACCTTATGGAGACACTGATGAACTCATAAAACCTGTGCTTGCCTGTCTGGTGCTTGCGCAAGACACAGCTGGTAAACATTAAGCTATAGATGATAGAGGATCTCTGTCATCCATCCCTGGGGAGCTAAAGAAAATCACGGGCTGTTGAAGGAAAAGTCAATACCTTCAGTAAACAATCACTGCTGTTCCTAATTCTCTCATGGTTACCTGTATATTTTTGATGGTTTGTATATGCTTGGCCCAGGAAGTAGCACTATTAGGAGGTGTGGCCTTGTTGGGGTAGGTATGGTCTTGTTGGAGGAAATATGTCATCATGGATGTGGGCTTTAAGATCCTCAATCTAGCTGCTCCTATCTTCCTTTGGATGAAGATCTAGAACTCTCAACTCCTCCTGTACCAAGCCTACCCGAACACTGCCATGCTTCCACCTTGATGATAATGGACCGAACCTCTGAACTTATAAGCCAGCACCAATTAAATGAAGTCCTTTTATAACTTCTATGAGTTGCCATAGTCATGGTGTTTGTTCACAACAGTAAAACCCTAACTAATACAGGGACAACTGATGCTGGTTAGCAGCCACTAAGAAATTAGTGGTGATTAAAAAGGGACCAGCATCACTGAGTTGAAATCTTTTGGAAAGTCTTTTCTGAAAGTGCATACGCACGCACACGTGCATGCGCGTGTGCACTCTCTCTCTCTCTCACACACACACACACACACACACACACACACACACACACACAAAACATGTTTCAAAGATAGCCAAACTTGTACCTTGTACCTCAGAGGACTTGGTGGTGTGTAAGAATTACCCAGGTGGTACCAGCTTTCAAGGTATGAATGAGTCATAGATAGCAGTTGAGATTTGGCCCTGTGAGAAGCTATGGAAGAAGACCTTTGGAGAAGGTGAAGCCTCAGTTGCAGTTGACAGCCTAGGACTGAAGGGGTCATGCAAAGAAGTAGAGGTTTGCTTGGCAGGGAATAGGGAAGCAAAGATTAAAACAGAGGCAGAAGGAACACCCATTCAGAGCCTGCCCCACATGTGGCCCATACATATACAGCCACCCAATTAGACAAGATGGATGAAGCAAAGGAGTGCAGGCCGACAGGAGCCGGATGTAGATCTCTCCCGAGAGACACAGCCAGAATACAGCAAATACAGAGGCGAATGCCAGCAGCAAACCACTGAACTGAGAACAGGATCTCCGTTGAAGGAATCAGAGAAAGGACTGAAAGAGCTTGAAGGGGTTCAAGACCCCATATGAACAACAATGTCAACCAACCAGAGCTTCCAGGGACTAAGCCACTATCCAAAGAGTACACATGGACTGACCCTGGACTCTGACCTCATAGGTAGCAATGAATGGCCTAGTAAGAGCACCAGTGTAAGGGGAGCCCTTGGTCCTGCCAAGACTGAACCCCAGTGAACGTAATTGTTGGGGGAGGGCAGTAATGGGGGAGGTGGGGGGGAACACCCATATAGAGGGTGAGGTGAGGGGTTAGGGGATGTTTGCCCAGAAACCGGAAAGGGAATAACAATCGAAATGTAAATAAGAAATACTCAAGTAAAATAAAAGAAGAAGAAGAAGAAGAAGAAGAAGAAGAAGAAGAAGAAGAAGAAGAAGAAGAAGAAGAAGAAGAAGAAGAAGAAGAAGAAGAGGAGGAGGAGGAGGAGGAGGAGGAGGAGGAGGAGGAGGAGGAGGAGGAGAGGAGGAGGAGGAGGAGGTTTGGCATCATGCAGAAAGCCACGAAGGCTATTGGTGAAGCATAGTTGCAGCAGAAGACCCTAGTGTATTGGAGATGCGGTACTATGGGATGATCACCAAGAACGGCAGCAGCAGTAGAGTGGAGTCAACTAGACCTTAGAGTGCTACAGAGTACAGAGCTGGAGAAGTGATGCCAGCCCTTTGGAGGAGTCCAGATCATGTGTGGATCCCAGACATTGAAGCAAGAGGTTGTGAAGTTGAAGTTGATGTGGACACCCTAAGATGTTAAAGATGCCAGAGCTGTGTGATATCTGCTGAAGAAAGCTAACAGGGAATGGAACCAGTCCAGGAGATAGTGTGAGGTCTGAATTGAACCTCTTCCAGGACCCCTTGAATGAGACTCATGGAGGCGGGGACCAATGCAAAAGCAAGAGGAGATTTATTGTTCCAATGTGCTGGGGTCACTTACTTTGGAAGAGAGACAACCCTGAGTAGACTCTAACAGGGAATTATATACCTTCAATAGAGGCAGATTTCACACAATAAGCGCAGAATTTGAACAATGGTAACTAGGCAGGGTACTATTGGTGGGGCGAAGCGATCTTTGACCTGACTCATGGTCAGTGGACTGTCTGGGACTTCCCAAGGGGGTCAGTTGGGTAGGCACAGGTAGTTTTGTCTGATAGTTGGCTTGCAGTTGTTCCAGGAACTAAACTAGCTCTATTCCTCCTGGAAGGGGTGGGGTCTTTTGTTCTTGGAGATTTGTGGTGGAATTTTCCCACTGGCCTCAGACTGACCCCAACTCCAGCTCTTTCATTTCCCCTGCTTTTTTTAGCCTAGCTTCAATCTTGAAGCTTATAGTTTTCTAGCTTCCAGATGCCTATAGTGTTGCCTTAAGATCATTAACTGGACTGTATTCTCTTACAAAAGCTACTAAGCAATTTAAAATTCAGGGGTCAAAAGTCAGAAATAAAAGTAAAATGATCAAGAGTCCAGCTAGGGGACCTTCATAATGGGAGGGGGGATATAAGACACACAATACATGTAGTTAGCATGGACAATAGACTCAGAACTGAGACTGAATCAACGTTAACTTGAGGGGGTTGGAGTTCCTTTCGAAGCTTCTATTTTGGCACAGCTGGAGCCAGTAGTCAGTCTTCTTTAGTGGAGAAGCATGTCTGCTATGGTTGCTTTATACCCAGGTGGTGATTGTAGTCAACAGGGTGATAAAATGTCCTTTCACCTGGGTTTTGGTGCACCTCGGTGAAATCTCTTCATATAGACCTAGTCTCTTTTGACTTGTGTGTTTCTTGAACTGGGCCTGTTTCATATAGGGTACATATAGATATACCTATTGGGTAGCTCTGACCTTAAATATCAAATTATTGTTTTTCCATCCTATAATGACTGTCAACTGTAGGCTAGATACAATGGGGACTAGAATACCATATATATCTAATATATGGCAAAGGGAAGGAGCATCATCAAGTCCCCACCAGTCTCCAAGGCTAATTTGGTTAAGGACTCTTTTAGACTTTTATTCATCCTTTCTGCCTGCCCTGAACTCTGGGGACAATATGCACAATGGACTTTCCAATTAGTCCCCAAGATCTTTAGCAAGTACTTGACTTACCTGAAATATGAAGGCAGGCCCATTATCTGATCCTATTACCTTAGGTTCTCCAAAACTGGGGAAAATCTCTTCTATATTTTCTTGGCCACTATCTTTGCTGTTTCAGCCTTGCTTAGGAATGTCTCTATCTATCCGCCTATCCAGGGAAAATTTCCACAAATACCAGCAGACGTTTTGAGCCATACCTTTCTTGTTGATCTCTGTAAAATCTATTTTCCCAGTAGGTCCCAGTCTCTTACCTCGAAGTCAGAAATTTGGTTGTTTGGGATTCCTAGGAGTGTTGGTCATCTGGTAAGCTTTAAAGTTTGTCTTTATATTCTCAAGAATGTTCTACATATCTTTAAAGTCATCTTAACAACTCAGAGACCATAATCAGACAGGGAATGAGCATTTATCCTGACAAGGATGGCCGTTTAGTGAACAAAATGAGTTATCCGGAGTCAATTGCAAGTTCTGTTGAGAGATACATAGGCCCACTTGGGACCTCTCCTGCCAGGGACCCTTGATGCCAGTATGCCAGTATGCACTGTGTCTGTCCTTGGCAGAAGGGGAGGGGAAAAGGGGATAAGCTGGTGTAAGCTGTAAAACCCAGAACCCGTCCCGAGGAAAAAAAAGTCGCCAAGTGACTGCTAGGAATTGAACTCAGGACATCTGGAAGAACAGTCAATGCTCTTAACAGCTGAGCTATCTCTCCAGCCCTAAGGCTAACACTATCAACAAGGATGGAGGTAGCTGCTGGGATGCAGTTGGCTTTTGTTCTTCCTGTTTACAAGGAAGTATTAGCAAGGGGGAGGATGGCAAATGTCTGAAACATAATGCTCTACTGCTGACACCCTGGGGAGATAAAAGGTCTCCCTCCTGTGGCCATTTAACATTAATAGCAGGTCACTCCAAGTTGCATTAAGTGGTCCTTAGTCCCAACTTCTTTAAAATGAGTCACAATAAGATTAACATGAGAAACCGTCTGTCCCATGTTCAAAAATAACATCAGTCCAAGTGAAATGACACAAAGAGACACCAGGAAGACACAGACAATCCATCCCTACCACTAACGGAGCAACTCAGACTATCTGTCATTGCCGTGGGTGAGAAACACACAGATTCTGCCCCTGCTATGGGCAAGATACACATAGATTCTGATGACTTCACCAGTCCATACTGGAACCAAAGTTCTGATGACTTTGCCAGCTTCAAGCCTGAACCAATATCCTGACAACCTTGCTGGCCCAAGACAGAACCAACATCCGGTTACCGAGGCTCCCCAAGCCCTCCTGACACTTGCAAGCACAAAGAAACCGACAGCAGAACACAAACTCAAAAGCTAGATAGAGGAAAACAGACAACCAGGGTACCTGCTCAAGCAGTCGTTCCTCGGAGATTCCCAGCCAAAGCACTGAATGTGAGGTCTGAATCAAATTTCTTATGGGACCCCTTGAATGAGACTCATGGAGGCAGAGATCAATACAAAAGCAAGAGGAACTTTCTTGTTCCAACGCACTGGGGTTGCCTCACTTCAAGACAGAGACAACCCTGAGTAGACTCTAACAGGGAGTTATGTACCTTTGATGGAGGCCGATTTCACACAATAAGGGCAGAATTTGTACAATGTTATCTAGGCAGGGTACTATTGGTGGGATGAAGTGACCTTTGACCTGACTCGTGGTCAGTGGACTGTCCAGAACTTTCCAAGAGGGTTGGTTTGGGAGTCACAGAGGGCTTTATCTATCTCTACTCCTCCAGGAAGGGAGGGGTCTTTTGTGCTTGGAGGTTTGTGGTGAAATTTTCTCACTGGCCTTAGATTGACCCCAACTCTGGCTCTTTCAAAAGAAGTTTGTTGCAGTCAGTAAAGATGAAAAAGGATTTGGAGATCTGAAGATTGCTTTGACATCAGACACGGAGATGAAAAGTTTGTAGTTTGCCCAACTGGCTTCCTGTCTTGCTTTGAGGATTACAGTTAAGTAACTGGATGAAGATCGAAAGAAACTTTGAACCTTGGACTTTTAACATTGTTTAGACTGCTATAGACTATGGGAACTTTGGAAGTTGGACTAAGTGTATTACTCTCTTTTTATTATGCTATGGCTAGGTATAGCCCCCATAGACTCATGTGCCTGAACAAGTCTATGAGGGTTAGGGACTAGAATGTGATGTTTTTTGTTTGGCCCAAGAAGTGGCACTATAAGGAGGAGCCTTGTTGAAGTAGGTGTGGCCTTGTTGGAGGAAGGGTGTCACTGTGGACAGGTGTGGGCTTTATGATCCTCAGCCTAGCTGACTGGAAGCCAGTCTGCTGCTAGCTTCCTTTGTATGAAGATGTAGAACTCTCAACTCCTCCAGTACCATGACTGCCTAGATGCTGTCATGCTCTTGCCTTGATGGTAATGGACTGATCCTCTGAACTTGTAAGCCAGCCCCAATTAATCATTTTCCTTACATGAGTTTTAATAGTCTTGGTATCTGTTCACAGCAGTAAAACCCTAACTAACACAATACTGACATCAATATTAGTGGTCCTGTTTAAACGAAGTGGGTCTCAATAAAACAACAAAAATTTACAAAAATATATGAAAATGGCATGGGGAGTTGGTGGGAGAGAGGGTTTGAAGGAGATGGAAGGGGCATAAGAAGCTGGAACAAGAATATTGCCAGAATATATTGTATAAATGTATGAAATTGTAAAAAAAATTGATGAATAAAAGTTCATTTTTAATAGTGATAAGTAAAAGCTCCATCTTAAGAAGTTCTTCTTGTGATAGTGCAATTTCAAGTTTTCACTTACTGTCTATTACTATGATAAAACACCATGACCTCCCCAAGCAGTTTGGGGAGGAAAGGGTTTATTTCACTTGGCAGATTATACATCATTGAAGGAAAATGGGGTAGGAAGAATTCAAGGCAAGAAGCTAGAGTCCGGATCTGAAGTTGTGGCCATGGCAGAATGCTTCTTTGCTAACTTTCTCTTGGTGGCCCATATAATTATTTGTGGGGAAACAGTGCTAATTATGGTCATAGTCTACATGACAGGATGCCTCCACTGACCTTGTCCAAAAATGAAGGTATCACTTTATGAGCAGGCTTCTCCTTCTCTGACCTTATCTGGGGACCCTGACCTCCCACACCCTTTACCTGGGGAAGATGGAGTCGTCATTGGCAGAACTACAAGTTCTACCTCCTCTTTTCCTCAATAAGACCTCTCCCAGCAAGTACCTGGGATTCATAAAGTGCCTTTCCATATAAATGAGGTATTCACAGAACTTAAAACTCTAGACAATGATTTTACTGAAAATACCTTCCCACTCTTCAAGGTCCACATATACCTCTGGCTCACATCAAATACAATGTATGAATATATCCCATGCTGAGTAAGGTATGCTTACAAGCCAAGACCATCTAAGGGAACTATGTCATTGAAGACCACTGAAGCAGAACTTTTTCTAAAAGAGCTATTACACTTTGGTCCTGGAGAAAGCAGACCCACAGCACTCACTCTAAGCCAGGCGAGGATCCTGCAGAATCCTTGTCATTTTGGATTCTGATTCATCCTTTATCTGAGGCATTTGGGGACCCTGATAGTGAGGAAGCAGAGGACTGGAACCACACCTGGATCTCAAAACTACATACCATAATTTTCTTTTTTATACAACCCAGGATCAGCTGCACAAGGTTGGAACTGCCCACAATTCAATGGGCACTTCTGGAGTGAGTGAGAGGCTGTGGTTTCCCGTGTTTATTTAAATTAAACAGCAAAGTTATCATTTCATCTACCTCTATTAGGTTGCGGTGAATTCTGTGTAGCCTTTGCCAGATCTGCATCTGCATCAGACTATGCATTAGACACACTAATAGTAAGTTGGTTAAGACTCATCCTCTGAAACCGAGAGGCTATACTTTGCATGGAGAATGTCTTCTCAGGCTATAGTCTCACTATTTATCTCCAGACTATTTTCTCTTTTTCTGGTAAGAAAAAAAATGGAGAAATGGACCAGAATAAAAATTTAATGCCATCCTTATGATATGTTTTATGCTTGAGATTTATGGGCATATTTGTGTTAGGCTTCTCTAGAGGATGAGGACCAACAAAATGCATATATATTTTTTAAAAAAAGAATTGATTTGACCAGCTTAAACAACATGGTCTGCCTAGATGAATGATGGATTTCTCACACTGGATGCGCTGAAAATTTAAGTCCATTAGACTTTTGTGGCTTGATTTTGCATTTAAAATAAGAAAGTGTTTATGAATAATACAAGGTTCCACTTATTATTTCTTTTGCAGGTTTGATATACTGTAACAGCAACACAGACAGCCTCAGGGGCACAGAAGAAGAAGCCTCAGAGAAGGGGAGCCAGAGAAGCCTCCATGCAAACTGTAGGTCTGTTCTGTGTTAGTCACAGCACCTTTCAGTAAAAGTATATTTAATACATACACAACAAACACACATTGTGATTGTTGACGATTTCTTCAAGGTTTTCCACTGAGTCTTCTAGAACCTACCTAGGTAATTTTGTGTGTAAACCAGAATCGAAAGCCACTTGTGATTTAGTGCATACCATAATTCTTAGCATTATTCAAATCATGTAAACTGTAACTTTTATACAAATGAACATAAACATTGTTTGTCCTTTATTTATTTGTAATCTGCAGTGGTAGGAATTATAACCAAACATGGAAACCAAAGCAGGGAAGCAAACTCAGTCCTCTTTGATATTTAGATTGCACAAAGTAGAGACTGAATGATTCATATTAGAAGAAGGACTCCTAAGCTCAATTCTTAGGGCCATATGCATACGGCCATATGTCCACTGCCTTTCTCTTCCCATTAGCCTTTCAATTTTAGAAGTTGTAGAGGGATCTGACCCACTTTTAGGTTTGAATATGAGAAATTTCATATGCTTTTTTAAAACTAATGAAATGTAAAAGAGTGTATGGCTTGCTTGCATTTAACTAGTTTTCATCATAAAGTAAACACACTTTCTGGTATGTCACCAAATTCCTTGTACAAACAAAGAGAGAAAACAAAAGAAACAAATAGTCTAAGTTAGACTCAAAATGTGTTGAGAAAAGTTGAGGTTGAGGGTTCCCAGACAAACTCACCAAATGCCCGAATCTTTATAAACTCCCATTTTGTAAAGATTGTGGAAAAAACATCACAGGCAATATTAAAAGCATACATGAAAACCCTGCCAAAAGGAAAAAAAAAACCCTTTCAAATTGTTTCCAAATATTTACATTTGCTTTGAGCTTAGAGAAGAAATTACTGATTTAAGGATTAGGAAATGAATGGGCGTTTTTAATAACAATGCAGTGCAGACACAGAAGGATACAATGCTACTGTGCAGACGACAGCTGCCTCTGTTCCGAAAGTGTGTGGGGTGTGCACATGCAGCTTCCATGGATGAAAGGAAATTCATACTGAGGAAAGAAAACAGAACTAAGCAGGAAAATGTGGGGCACGGTGAGTAAAAGACAAGGAGGAACAATGAAAACCACGTCCATAAAGTGGAGCATGATATTGGGTCCATGGGAGCAGCCATCACCATCCCAAATCAGTAAGATGGTGGCTACATAGCTCTTGTTTTTCTATGAAAGTTGCACATAACATATTAAAGCTACAGAAATTGCTGTTGGGCTCAGGAAAAATATGCTATACTGCTGTTATCTCTCCATTTCCTAAGTACCATGCATTATGAGAAAGTTATTATGAATAATAAAAGCATAAAAACACACAGCTGGAATAGGAAACAGGAGTGCCAAGAGAATGAACCCCAACCCCCTGTCAGGGTGAGTCATACTTCTCAGGCCCCTTTAACACTGGGCTCAGTGACTGAGGGAATTTGAATGTTGTTCTTAAGGTTCATGCATTTGTTAAGCAAACCATGGATCAGATGTTGCTCTAGGCATTGGCACATAATCTAGATGCCCCTGTTAAGAGGAGAGCAATCAATTAATCTAACTAAATGATTTATAATAATAAATAATAATTAGAAACAAACTTACTATTCCTCTCCAGTGTTCTCCAGCATGCATGCCTGGCAATCTCTAGTTGACTGTTAGTCAAGCTCAAGATCTGACACATACCTCTTTAGCTTTAGTAGATACCTAAACATACAGCAAATATACACCCACATACACACACACACACACACACACACACACACACACACACACACACACAGGCACGCACGCACAAGCATATACACACAGGCACATACCCACACACCAAAAATAATAAAGAAATAAGTCTTTAAGACATTATGTAAAGCTTGTGATCTTGGGATCTCAGCCCTCGGGAGCAGAGATAGGAAATTTACCATGAATTCAAGCTAGGTAAGTTCCAGATCCTAGACCAACCAGGGCCACATAATTCAAAGTTCAAAGGAAAAAAAAATAAAGAAAGGAAGGAAAGGATGGATGAAGGGAGAAAGAAAACAGTGAGAGAGGGAGGAAGGGAAGGATAGTTAAAGAAAGGGAAGAAGGGAGAGGGGAGGAGGAGAATGGAGAGGAGAGGACAGAGAAGGAGTGGGAGGAAGGAAGACCAATGATGTGTTTTGGTTGAAAGAAAGTTGTAGGAATTAAGAATCAAAGATTGTGCTGTGCAAACCCTTCTCCTGTAATGGCAAACATAATATGAATTAAAAGTTAAATCTCAAAATCCATGTTGGGTTAGACCGTTTAATTGGTTTCCTCCCTTGGCAGCTTGCATAGAATTTTCTGGAACCATTTGAAACTAGACTGCGGGAAAGGCTTTAAGGGTCAGATCCAGCTCTAATTATCTAAGTCTTATGCCCTAAATATATCATGTCTTCAGTTAAAAGGGCCCAACCTGAACCTCTGGCAGCCAAAAGAGCTACATTTATTGACAAGCTGTTTTGTTTTAGAAGTCAGAGGCACTACCCTGACCAATCATTTTTTTTTACCATGTAATTGTTAGTCTATGGTTCTTATTGGTAGCATTATCAGCAGAGGTGGCTTAACTTTCTATATGATATACATATAGAAAATGTATATTTATAGGAAATATGTGTGCACATATATATGTTGTGCATAATTTTATATCATGGGTATAAAATAATATGATTCCGTGAGGCTTTATGAAAGAACCTTGGTGTCATTTGTCTCTCCTACTTTTGTTTTGACCTCCCACTTTCCTCTCCAGGTGGAGTGCCATCTCTGTTTTTTAGTTTCTCCCTTCATGTCACCTATATGCTGTGAATCTCCTCCAAATCTCTCAACTCATAGTCCTTTTACACTTTCCTGGCTTCTGTGTTATATACTTACATCTGAGGATTTGAAGCCAAGGAACTACAGATGAGAGAGACCATGTAGCATTTTGTCTTTCTCGGTCTGAGATACATCACTTAATATATTGTCTTCTAGGTTCATTCATTAGCCTGTAAACTTTATGACCTCATTACTTAGGGTTGATTATTAATGCATTATATGTAGGTATTACATCTTTTATTCATTCATCAGTTGAAGGATATTTAGGTTGATTCAATTTCCTTGTTATTGTGAGTAGAATGGCAATGAACATTGTTGAGGAAAGATCTGGGGAATAGATTGTCAAGTCCTTTGGTCATATGCCAAAGACTGATATACCTGGTCATATGGTAGACTTTTTTTTGAGGATTCTCCACACGGATTCCTAGAGTGACTGCACAAATGTCCAGTCCCGCCAACAGTGAATGAGGGTCCCTCTCTTTCTCAACAACCTTGGCAGTTATTTTATTGATTTTAGCCACTGTGATTGAAGTGAATGTCATGAAATCTCAAAGTTCTTTAAATTTTCATTTCTGTAAGGATGGTAAACATTTTTGAGGTATTTCTTTTATTTTCTTACATATGTCCATAATATATAATACATAATATACATGTGTGTATGTATGTATCCAGAAATATTTATATCTCTATGCCATTTTTAATTGGAACATTGTTTACTTGACACTGTCATTTGTTTTCTTTTGAATTGTCTGTGTATTCTGGTTATTAATCCTATGTCAGATGTATAGCTGGTAAAATTCTCTCCTGTTCTGTGATTTTTTTCTCTACCCCATTGCTTATTTATTTAACTACACATAGGCATTCTAATTTTATGAAGTTCCAGCTGCCAATTGTTGACCTTAGTTTCTTGGCAAATGGAGTCCTACACATGAAAATTCTTCCCTATATCTATATCTTATAGGTATTGCCTATATTTTCTTCTAGCAGTTTTAGTGTTTTGTTTTTTCAAATTGAGTCCTTGGTCACCCTGCATCTAATTTTTGTTAACAGTGATAGAAAGGGTCTAAGAAGTGCTCAGATTTGACTCTTCTATTTTTCCATTGGTTTATATGTCTGTTTTCATGCCAGTTTTTATTGCTGTCTTCATTACTATAGCTCTATGATATATCCGGAAGTCTGGAAGAGTAATCCCACCAGTATTCATCCTTCTGTTTAGAACTGTTTCCAGTTATCTTTTGGCTTTTTTTTTCAGGTTCCATATGAATTTTATAATTTTTTTTAATTTCTGTGAATAATGTTGTGGATGTTTTGGTTGAGTTTGCATTGAATCTGCAAGTTGTTTTGGGCAGAATAGTCATTTTCATACTATTAATTGTATGGATCCATAAATAAAAATGTGTTTTCAGTGTCAAGTGTCTTTCTCAGTCTCTTTCCTCAGAGATTTGAAATTTTCATTTTAAGTTCCTTTCATGTCCTTGGTTGAGTTTATACAAGACGTTCTGTTGTCTCCATGCTCCTATAAATGTGAATGTATCTATAATCTCTTTCTCAGTGTGTTTGCTGGTGGTCATGATGGCTATTATTTGTTTTCAACTTGATTACATCTGCAATGAACTGTAATTCAGAAATGTAGGGAATACTTGTGGGGGACGTTTTGCTTGGTTTAAAGTGGGTAATCTACTTCTATTCCAGATCTTGAGGTAGGAAGAGACATTCCTTTGATCTGGATCTTGAAGTGGGATGACACACCTTTGATCTATGTCATACCTTCTGCTGGACATATATAAGAGCATAGAATAATGAAGCTTTTGCTATTTGCCTGCTTGCTCTTGCACTGGCATTGCTCCTTCTCGGGAATTGAAGGGAACTTTGGGATTCCGGAATATGTTGAAGACAAGCTCAGATACTGAGCCTTGTGGACTGTACACTTAGTGATTCTTGGATTTCCACTCACATCTAGCCATTATTAGATTGCCTGGACTACAGCCTGTAAGTCATTCCAATATTTATTCAATTCCCTTCTCTTATCTTACTGAAGCTGCTAGTGCTACCAAGGATTATATTGAATAAGAAAGGGGGTAATGTGTAGCCTTGTCTTGGTCCTTCTGATTTTAATAGTATTTAGAGGATTTCTTCATTTAATATCGTATTGAAATTGATTTTTATTTAATAAATGGCAACATTTAATTGGAACTGGCTTACAGTTTCAGAGATTTAGTCCACTACCATCATGGAAGGAAGAATAACAACATCTAGGAAGACCTGGCACTGGAGAAGGAACTGAGAGTTTTACATCTTAATCCCAAGGCAGCCAGAAGGGAACTTGGCATCAGCAGGCAGCTAGGAGGAGGGTCTCAAAGACCACGCCCACAGTGACACACTTCCTCAAACAAGGCCATACCTCCTAAAAACTGCCACACCCTGGGCCAAGCATATTCAAACCACCATATTCCTCACTCTGGCCCCCATAGTTTTGTTCAAACACCCGAGTCTATGAGGCCATAGCATAATGCAAAATATATTTAGTCCAACTTCAAAAGTTCCCATAGTCTATAACAGTCTCAACAATGTTAAAAGTCTAAAGTTCAAAGTCTCTGCTGAAATTCATCAAATCACTTAATTGTCAAGAAGCAGACCACATACCTCCAACATTGCAGGATATACTTACCATTGCAAACACCTTAGTGATGAAATATTGCACCAAATCAAGACCAAAAGCCAGCAGGCCAAACTCCAAACTCTGAACCTCTATGGCTGATATCAAAGTCCTCTTCAAATCTCCAATTCCTCTCTGTTTTGTTACTGTTGCACAATTATTTCTCTGTGTCATTCCACTCCCTGATAGCAGATTTCCTCAGCAAGTATCCCACTGATCTGGCATCCTTAACATCTTTGGGGTTCTAAGGAAATTTCAAACTTACAGATTCTTGCTCCAGTTTCTGGGATCCACACACAATCTTCTGGGCTCCTCCAAAGGGCTTAGGTCACATCTCCAGCTTTGCCCTCTGAAGTACTTCAGGGTTTGGTAATTCCACTCCTACTGGTCATTCCATGATACTGACATCTCCGATATGCTGGGTCCTTTGTTGCAACTAGGCTTTGCCAATAGCCTATCATAGGCTCCCTTCGTGGAGCAAGGTTCAACTTTGCATGACCCCTTCCATCCTGGGCCATCGACTTCAACTGAGGCTGCACCTTGACCAAATGCTTTCACTGGCCTCTCACAGTGTCAAGCTTCAGCTTCTTTCTATAACCTCTTCATGCCTTCAAAGCCAGTACCACCTAGGTGATTCTTATGCATTATCATGTCAAGCTGGAACATAATATATAGCCTCTGCTATCTCTAAAACAGTTTCTTTGTGCTCTGAAAAACACTTCCCAGAAGATGTGATGCTGGTCTCCTCTAAATCACTGCTAATTTCTTAGCTCCAGATAACCAGCATCAATTGTCCCAGCAACCCTTATTATTCATGACTCTAAAGCCAGAGACACATGGCCAAATCTTCCATGTTCTGCTGCTTAGTAGGCCTAGAATATTGCCACCTTTTTCTATTACATTATCACCAGCTTTCTGTTTTTCAACTCCACTGCCTAAGCTTGGCTGTACTGGAACTTGTTCTGTACATTGACCTTGAACTCAGTGATTTGCACGGCTCTGTCGCATGAATGCTGGAATTAACTGTGTGTACATTATGCCTGGACTTAAGCTTTTCTTTACCTAGAACTTGCTGTGTACCAGACTGGCTCTGAACTCAGAGATTTATATCTATATCTTGGGAATAAAGTGTGTACCAACATTTTGGATATTAGTTCATTCCAAATTAGAAGTCCAAATGAAAAAAATAACCAGGTGATATTGCCTAACATGATAGAACTATGCCTGTCCAAATGCGAAAGCATGAACAATACACTTAGATAGATAGTAACTTGGCCCGAGGTCACCACTTCCTTAATCTCCTTGAACATAGGATTCAGCTCCATTCTACTTCCTGGTTCTCCTTTAACACTTGAACAATGCATTTTCTATTTTTCCTTTCTGAGCTTGCTACACTTGATCAAAATGTTCTTTATGATAGTAAACAAGAAGAAAAAAATCTATGCTGTTTTTTTCTGAGACTTCCTTTGTCAATGCAAAAGAAGTTAATAAAGAACTCTTTACTTTAGCCTAGGTAGACCCTTTAGACAGGACAAAAAGCTACATTCTTCTCCAAAATATTACAAGAACAGTCTCTAGCCCACACACTAAAATTTTTCTCCTCAGAAACCTATTGTGCTAGGGCCCCACAGTTCAAAACAAGCTCGGGAACACTATCTTCCATGTTTCTATTAGTATGTCCCATTAGTAAGCCCCACTTAAGGCTTTCCACTGCTTTATAATGTCCCAGAATCCACATTCCTCCAGATAAAAGCATAGTCATGGCTATCAAAGCAATACCCCAGTACCTAGTACCAACTTCTCTCTTAGTAGGGTTTCCATTACTGTGAAGAGACACTAAGACGATGACAAATTTAATAAAAAAAAAAAAAAAGCAACAACAACAACAAAAAAACATTTAATTGGGTTTCAGAGGTTAGCTTACAGTTTCAGAGGTTTAGTCCATCATCATATGACAGGAAGCATGGCAGCATGCATTCAGACAGAGTTCTGAAGATGAAGCTGAGAGTTCTACATCTTAATCCCAAGGCAGCCAGAATACATAACATGCATGTCTTTTGGATCTGGGTTACCTCACTCAGGATGATATTTTCTTTTTTGTTTTTATTTTTTATTAGATATATTTCTTTACATACATTTCAAATGTTATCCCCCTTCCAGGTTTCCTGTCTATAAGTCCCCATCCCCTACCCTACCCTTACCCCACCCCCATACAGGTATTCCCCCCACACATCCCCCTTACTGCCCACCCCCATATTCCCCTGTATTGGGGGTCCAACCTTGGCAGGACCAAGGGCTTCCCCTTCCACTGGTGCCCCAACAAGGCCATCCTCTGCTACATATGCAGTTGGAGCCCTGGGTCAGTCCATGTCTTTTGGTAGTGGTTTAGTCCCTGGAAGCTCTGGTTGGTTGGCATTGTTGTTCTTATTGGGTTGCAAGCTCCTTCAACTCTTTCAATACTTCCTCTGATTTCCACCCAAGGGGGTTGAAATTGATTTTATCATATATATCTTTAATTTTGTTGAGGTACATTCTATCCAGCCCTAGACTCTTCTACATTTTGTGGGAAGTCATCCATAGAATTGAAAGTTAGCCACCAATCTGGGTGTAGTGAGATCACAGATCAGCAAAGAATCTACTGCTCCCACTTGGCTAGACCAGCTGATTAGTATCAATGACACACCTCAGAGAAGCTTCTCTTCACAGCAAATGGAGATCATAACCTAAAACCATAACTGGATTCAATGCAGAAAGCAATGGATTATTTGAAGCCCTGGTGGATACATTTATATCACAGGTTCTACACTTGTAACTCAGGGGTATCATGTAAGAATGGGTGAAAATAATGTAAGAGCCAGCATATCAAGAAGCCCTGCATAAACAATGCCAAAATCAAGGGTCATATTAATATCCACAGGGGAAAAAAGCCTACGGGGAAGAATTGACTGCTGGGAGAAGGAGGATTAGCCTGCCTCAGGAATGAGCCTCCTTATTGGTAGCAGTACAAAAAGGTCAGGCATGAATCTACATATACACATATTTATCTACATATAGAACAACAAAAATAGACTGAGCAAGTTGAATTTATATACTTGCTCATGTGTGTGTGTATGAATATATGTGTGTAAACATATGTGTGAATGTGTGTGTATGTATGTGTGAATGTGTGTGCATGAGTAAATGTGTGTGCATGAATGTGTGTGAGTGTGTGTTTGTATGTGTGCTTGTGTGTGTAACATTAATAAAATAAACAGAGGATATCAACCTGAGAAGGGGGTATGGCTGGGCTGGATAGAGGGAAATTGGAAAGGGTTGGAGTGAGGAAAGGGAGAAACTAAATGATATAATTACATTTCAATTAAAAACATAATTTTTAAAAAGACCATGCTGGGTTGGCTCTTTTAAAAGCATACACTGGACTTTTGTATCTCTTGGCAGAATCCACTGGGGGCTTTGGATTGACAAATATCAATATGACTCAGGTTATAAAGATGTTATTCATAACTGCGTGTGAAATTGTCTTCAGAGAAACAGAAGGGAAAGCAGGGGATTGCAGTGGTTTAGGTAGTGATAGGCATTTCAGGGGAAGATATGGAAGCCAAGCCTGGCCTGATATAAAACTTGCATTACTACACTTCAAGTAGATGGAGGTAAGGCTAGAAATCAGAGGTCTCTGTAACATTTTTACCAGAGATTTACGAAAAGTTAAATCATGTTTGTATTGAAAGCTCAACTTAGCTTACATTTAGACTAGTTGAAAAGTCTATGGGCCATAGAATTCTGCGGAGAATGAAAGTATAAGATCTGTGTTTTTATGACATCCTAAGACATTCATGAGTTAAGACCTTCATAAATATATTTTTGAGACAAAATTTCTCTGTGTACCCTCTACTGTTGTGGAACTCATTTTGTAGATCAGGCTGACACTGAACTCACAGATATACCTCCCTCTGCCCCTCTGAGTGCTAGAATTTAAGGCATGCTCCACCACACCAGGATGGAGCTCCATAAATAGTAAACAAAATGAAGTTGAAGAGTTCTGAGACTCAGTGACCTTTAAAATTTGGAAAAAGGGGAAAGAGTTTACAGAAGGAGCTGTAATATGTATATTCCTTTACCCTAATACCCAAATCTCTATAATGAAGCCCTCATTTATCTGGCTGTTGCTGTGGACAGAGACAAATGAGTGTTGAAAATTGTCAGTTAAAAGCAGTCTTTTCTCATCCACCAATGCACTCAACTTAGTGATGATGGGGGAAACATTGTTTGCCTGGACATATGGGTTTTGCACCTTTATGGGTGTCATTGAGACTAGAGAGGATGGAGAAGCTGCTTGAAGGAATGAAACCAGAGTGCGTTTCTTCACGAAGATATATTACTAGGTGCCTTGAGTACATGGGCAAAGTGGGACTAATATATCAAAACAATCACCCTAGTGTCTTTTTACCAATCAGGGTGCCATCTTCTCTTCAGCCAGATGTGGATTACTTTAGTGGGGTAAACCTGGTTGCTTATGATAAGCAGCCTACTTGGGGCTTTATATTTCATTGAATTGAAAGTTTAAGTATAAACAACTTGGTAATTTGACCTAAGTAATCTTATCCAAAGTAGTTTCTCATGACGTTAACTCCAAACAGTTCATCTCTAGGTTTTACTTCACGCTTTCTGTAGACAGCCAACTTAGGAAAGATGTCAGCTCAAATCTTCGAGATTGGCTGCCTCATAACAACATGGACGGTCAATATTTTCAGACTAGACACTCTCCCATCTCTGATAATTATCATCTAAGACACTAAATTCATAAATAATAATAGAGTCAAATTATCATAAAAGTAATTCATAACACAAAGGGCAAATTAGGATATCAACTTTATATATACGATGCAGAGCACATCAGAGAAATAGGAAAATGGAGGAAGCATGAAGTAGGGCTGTAGGAAGGAACACTGTGCTGCTGTGGAGATGCTGACAATTAAAAACATGAAGATGCATTTGTTAAATGCAGACATATAAACAATGCTACCACATTAACAACCCTTTAAAGGAGGTATGGATCTACTGACTGAAACAGACTAAGAAAGGCAAGAAAGCAACTCAGTGAAACATAGTCAGGAGTTGGAAGACATGGCCTTTATGGGAGCCTTGAAAGTAAGGCTAATTCTTGTCTCACCACATAGCTCTACACTTCCTGAGGGGTCTCTTATACCCACTCCTTGCCTCCATCTATGAGTGCTGGCTGACAGATTACACTTAGCTTGATGCAGTAGTATCCTCCTCAGAAGCCTTTTGTCTATGGTAACTGTCACAAATCATGAACTTTCCATAAAATAGCACTTATTTTTCTATGTGCTTGATAATATGCTGGGGGTTTCCCATTCTTCCAGAGCAATTTTAAAACACATTATCTGGAAACTGATTTCCAGATACTGAAGGGGAAAACAAAAAACCCAAAATATCAACTCACTGAACAGAAAAACAAAACAAAACAAAACAAAAAATAAAACAACAACAACAACAATAACAACAACAACAACAATTCACTTAGCCCTTAGCATGGTATCAAACATGCCAACCTCATGGTATCTGTCCAGACCATGAGCTGCTCTATTCCACCAGATCTCTTGACCTTTCTTAATGTACTTGTGTACATGTGCATTACAGTGTTAATATCTGCTCTATTAGTCATAGAATGTTTTAGAAATTATTGGATAAAAATATAAAGTTGAAAATCCCTTGTCCAAAATGCTAGGAATCTGAATAGGTTACTATATTTTTGAAACATGATGATATGTCTTGGGAATAGGACTCTGTCTGACACATAAAAATGATTACTATTTGATATTCATTTATATTTAATATATAGATTTATAGTAATGTTTAAAAGTACAGTTACTGAACTTCTGTCTGTTTGATGACCTTTCATATAACCGAGTAAGAAGTTTTCCACTTGTGATATTATGTCAACATTTAAATGGGCTCAGCTTTTAGAGCTTTAGACATACTAAAGTTTTAAATTTGGGATGTTCATCTAGTGTGTAATTAAACATCTATAATTAAATGTAGTTGAGCATATGTCATGTGCTTATTTGAAGTTAGGTCTAAGAAATCAAGATAATTGATTATACCAGTGTTTATGAAGACATGTGTAAACGTTCACAATTTTAATAAATGAACACACGAGACCCAGCCTGAATGACTTTGGGAATGGCTAATGCATAGGAATAGTCAGACATATTCTTCTCATGGTCTTGATGATACCTAAAGTGTGGTATATTGTATGCTCCGAATACAATTTGAACTGTGCTGTAAAATAGTAACCAGGGGCTCTTTTTATTTGTTGTTCGTCCTATGGAAAATCTCCAACAAATATTTAATCATGATCTGGATGTTCTGGAACCCCAAATGTCTGGAAAACCACTTAGGAGTATGAAAACCAGACTAACAAATTAAGTTGTCTCTAGAAGAGCCTGATGACTAGAAGGGTTGAACAGCACAGGCAAGGTTTGCCACACAGTTAGTGTACTGTTCTCTCAGTTACTAATGTTTCTATGTGGAAATTTTATAATAGTAAATTGTATACTTTCAGGATAATTATCATGTGAAGATGAACTTTAACTAAATACTACTTATTGGAATGCAAAGACATAAATGGTACTGTCCACACAATTCCACATCATACAATGGTGACTTACAAACTGTTGTTTGCCTAGCCCTCATCTCCCACCATGCTCCATGGTGAACTGAGCAATGGCTACAATATTCATGATCTAATACCTAGAATCTACTTATACTCTACTTACACATGGGAGAAATCCATAGATGTGATTCGCTGAGGATCTTTAAATCGGGTCTGGTGCATATAACGTAGCCATGACAGGAGGATCAGAGGCAGATGTAACAGTGAATCAAAAAATTTAAGTGGGAGGTAAAATCATAAAAACATCAAAAAATCTGCCTCCTAAGCTTCCAGAGACTTTTTCATTAAAAAAGCTACCATATCATCAAGCGGTGTGATGTTTAGGCTGTTACACGGTGATATACTGTGGGACTGATGGGGAGATGAATGTCTGCCTATTCTTCTGAATAACTACTAGTCATCTCCATAGATCCACCTCAGTGGCTTTTACTTCTGTGAAGAGAAGGGTTCTGGTGGCCTCCAAGGAAGAAACATGTTCCTCTCTAAGCAGAAGATCCCTGGAGAGTCTTCCTTCTAAACAGCCCTTGATTTGGGGGTAATGATCCATGTTATTTACTCCAAGATACTGATTTCCTTGTGCAGAGGAACTGAATTTGGTGAGCCTTGTTACAACCCCCTGGAAAGCTTAAGAAGTGACATTGCACAAGTCAAAGGAGTCATATTCCAGCATGGCTGGGGAGGGCCACATGAACCCTTACCCTAGCTGAGGAGTTACTGGTAGTCGATGGCTGTTAGAGAAGGGAAGAGTCAATTTTCTTTGAAGATGTATCTATCGATAGCTTGCTGATACCCAAGAGATGGCCTCACATCCATTAGAATATCATCATGACTATTTGTGATACTAATAGCAGTAGTAATAATGAAGAGGAAATAAAGTGGGAAGAATGAGTCCCCAGGGAGTCAGAAGAAGGTAATAAAGGGAATGGGGTCAAATATGTTTTATAGGTGTGTGAAATTTTCAAAGAATAAATACATGTATTTAAAAAAGAAAGAAAGAGATTACATTAAGTTGGGGAGGAGACGTCAGAGAATTAGGGAGAAATTGGGTTGAATCTGATCAAAATACACTGTGCACACATATACATGTATGAAATTCTTCTTAAAGAATAAACAAAAAATAAATAAAAGTAAATATATAAATATAAACAGAAAATAAGTCAAGAACATATGCCATTTACACTTTTTAAAACCTCTCTTTTGTGAAGTTCAAGTGATTAGGCATCAGGCAGGAACAACCTTTAAGTCTCACAGATATGTTGCGTATCCCATAAAACCTTGACATTGTTTGTACTTCAGGTGACATGCACCGCAGCCTCTTGTTTGACAGAAAAATTATTCCTGAAAGGTACATTTTATTTTGGCACAGTAAGAGGATTAGAAGCCTTTCTTTCTTGCATATTAGAGCCAGTAATGCAGCTTTCCTGATCATGTTTATTCTCTGCAAACATGAGCAATAAGAGGAAAATTGCAAAGCAGCTGAGATTTTGCCAAAACCAGCACTCGGTTTGTTCCCTTTCTGTGAACTGTGGAAAACAATTAGCTTGAACTCCTTTAGCCACACAAATCATATTATTTGGCTCACCTGGTACCTGTGTATGTTGATGGTCAGATGGGCTGACAGTCCTTGTCTCTAGGTTTCTGGACTACTTAATACATATTTTCTTCACAAAGCATAGAAATGGCTCAGGTGGAGCCCTCTGGAAGTGAAGAAGCTTTGACTGGTGTCAAGCCAGATAAAGTCCTCCAGTATAAGGAAATGGTTGGGTGAGGGTCATGACTGACTTGTAGTTCCTCAAGTGACTGGGGTGCTCACAGATCTCCTGGAGCATTTCCCTGAAGCCATTCCAAGCTTCCAATTTTGTCATCACTGAACTTTATTTTCAAAGTGTCAGTTTGGATGACATTTCCATTAAACCCGCGTTAATTTTAATAATGATGATAATTCTGGAAAGTGACAGCATTTGGAGCTCTAGGAAAGGAGGAAAAGTAGCTGGTATATGCTTCCTGGTGTGCTGTCAGAATGGACGGTCCCCAGTCTACTTGACCGAATCTCATTTCAGCACTCAGTTCTGAGGCTGGAACCTTAGACTAATCATGTTTCTGGTTTTCATCTCTCTCCACAATTACTCATCTGCCACTGATCATCTTTGATCCCTTCTAATCTGGAAACTTCTTAATCCCCTTGTTCAATTTTCCCAGAGCTGTATTCATGCTCACAGGTTAAGACCCATGTTTAGACACAGTGCCTGGAACAGGAGCATTTTCTGAAGTCCCCTTTCCACGTCACACCATCGACGACAGAATAAACAATGAAGGGTCATTTATGATATCTGCAAATAATGAAAGCATATAAGTATGTCAAGTATAATTATGACAAAAGATCAGATTATGAAATGCAGATCACTCATTGTGTGTGTTTGTGAGCATGCTTGTGTAGGAGCGTATCTAGGCAAAATACATATGTTTATGTGTATATTAACGCCTAATTTTTAATTTTTTCATAATAGAGATTGATAGGTGCTTCAGATATGAGGAATTAAATGTGTTTGTTCACAAAAAATGCTAAAAGAGAGCAGCAATAATTTGCAAACACAACTTGGGTGCCTAACCCAATTATATACTAGCATAATTTCTCAAAATATTAGCAATAAAATGTTAAAAGTGCTTTGAGAAAAATAAATACTCTCAAGCAAAGGATGGGAAATGACTCTGTAAGAATAACACCATGGGGAAAAATCAGAAAGAAAAATGTACATAGACTTGATAAAATAAAACTATAAAATTGTTATACATCATAAGATATAAAATATTTAAAGCTAACAACACATTAAGAAAAATATATTTCAAACACACAAGAAAGGTATAGACTTGATATATTTCAAAGACTTTAATAAATCAAAAAGCAATTTTCTAATAACCAAATGAGCATAATAAGAAATACTTTTCCACATACATACTTAAAAACAGCTACAGTACAAAAACGATAAAAGAATGCAAAAGTTTCCAATGGATGAACGAAAACAAAATTAAAATTTAAAAATAATTGTATATGTTTTCTATAAAAGTGCAAGGATTCAAAATAAAATACCCAGTCTGATGTAAATTTATGTCCTCCCCCCTTGATGTGGCGTAATGATCAATTTTTCAACAGAATTCCAAATTAAAAGTATTTATCTTGTTGCTCCTTCTAGAACTTGATGTCTTTTTAAGTAAACTTCTATTTTATGAAGGTTTGGTGACACATTCTGAGTCACTGAGTCATATGAGGGAGACAGCTCCCACATATGAACCTTGTACACATCCATTGCTAGGGTTCATTAGAATATCTGAAGAAAAGGAGTCTGGAGTTATATATGCAAGCTGTTAGTCCAAGTCTCTGTAGCTCATTTTAATATGAAGAAACCACAGTAGAGGTAGGTTGCTTTGGCCAGTTGTTCTTCACTTTAATAACACTTGTCGTTCACATATATTGAAGATATCTTATGTTTTACATGTTGTATTAGATTTTTAGATTGCATTAGATGACCAGATAGTTGGGGGTAGGGACTTTATAGTGTAAGGCAATATAGGTAAGTATGATGGAGAAGGCATGGTGGCATTATTTTGTTGACGTGGGAGTATGAGGTGACTGCTTATTACAACTCACCAACATCCAGAAGCAAAGAGTTTTAAATGAGCAGAAATAGATTATAGTTATAACCTACAAGTATTCTCAGAATTTCATATATCAGCAAGGTAGGCTGTACATCCTACAGCCCTTCTTATACCCTCCCACTATAGCAATATTATCTGGGAGACCAAGAGTCAAATTATGAAGTGCTTTTGCAACCTAGCCCTAAAAATTAATATAGTCTGGACCATTATTGGCATTTAGGCACAAATGACTGAAATGTATGGGGTTTCTATATCAGATTTATAAAAGTTAAAGTTTTTATGGGTGTTATAATTGAATAATCATGCCTCCCAGAAAAACCAGTACTTGGGCATGTCTTAATGTTCTCTACTGCTCACATTTGGGTGAGGAAAAGCTGAGTTGTTAAAAATGTATATTTACAGAATCCTGGGGAGGTGGGTCAGTCAGTAACGTGCTTGACTTGTGAGCAAAAGGGCCTAAACTTGATTTCCAATATGTTTGTGATGGTGCACATTAATAATCCCAGAATCAGGAGGCAGTGATGGGCAAATGTTCCTGTCTCATTAAATAGTCAGATTAAGCAATTTGGTCAAAATCAAGCCAGTGATAGACCTTGCTTCAAAATGTAAGATACATGGTACTTTGAGAGTGGCACCAGTAGATAAGTTCTGGCTTCTGAATTTACACACACACACACACACACACACACACACACACACACACACACCTCTATTTAAAGCTAGTTGATCCTTTTCCCAAGAGACTGGGGAAGATGGACAAAACTCTGTTGGCACCAACATTAACCAGTGTAGAAAAGTATTAGAACGCACTTTTCTCACAGCATGAGTTAGCTCCTAAGTTCAGTAATCTAAAGTCAGTGATAATTCTACTAGGCTCAGAAGACAAACGCTCTTAAGGAAAATTACACATGAAATAACATGAAAATAATTATTTTATTCTGGAAAGAGCAATCAGGAAATTTGCTAAAATTTTGTTGCCTCTCAAAATTAATTTAAAAAAAAACTAACAATTTCCGAGTGTATATAGACTGGCTACCCTCACAGATAAGGCTGGGATAAAAGCAAGCATCAAATAGATACAGATAGATAGATAGATAGATAGATAAATAGATAGATAAATGGAGTTAAAGTGAGATAATCAGTTTCCCAGTATGATAGTAGGTTTCCCTTTGAAGCAAAATATACTCTCATTTTTCCTTTCTTTCTTTCTTCCTCCCAACTGTCCTCCCCTGTAAGTCTCCCCTTCTTTTTACATCCTTCTTTGTATTTCTTTATATTCTTCCTATCTTGCTTTTCCTTGTATTTTTTAAATATCTTTCTATCCCTTCTTTCTCCTCCTTCATTTCCCCCAAATATCTCATTTAATGAGTATGAATATCATAAACTGATTATAAATAAACAGGTACCAGAAGTATAAAGTTATATGCAAAACAGCTTGCATTGTCTGTTTAATTCTGAAGGATTGCACACTTGACTATTGTGTTTTCTGTGTTAGTTTTTTCTCTTGCAATAAAGGTTATGGTGGAAAATTGTCACATAAAATCTCCAATGCCAATAAGCACTTGCAAAAGCATACAACTCAATTACAATATTTATAAGCTGCATGCCTAGATGGGACAGTTTTACCACACACTACTCTATTCTCCAGCTATGAAACCCTTTGCCACTTGCAGCATCTTTGGACCATGTGATTGTGCTCTGTCTTCCTTCCACCTCCTCTTCCTCTGTCTTCTTTCTTCCTCCACTCTCTAAAAAACCTCCAGCCCCACTTTTCCCTTTCACTGCCAAATTACAGGCTTTAGCCTTTATTTAGTTAAAATGGGTGAGAAGATTCACATTAAATCAACTGAGTATGTGATCCAACCTCCCCCTCTTCCTCAGGGCAGCCCCTCTTGAGGAAGCAGAATTAACATCAGATTACAAACAGCACCAGTGTAACCCATGATTTGAAACAGAGAAGTAAAGACAACAGTTATTTTTAATTGTTTAACTCTGAAATTAAATATTTCAGGAATGTTGGAAATGATAGACTGAATGAAAGTTCTCCAAGTATAATGTTGACCAAGAAGAGAAAGCATTGAGTCTGAGATGGTTAAGAAACAGTTTACCAGTATTAAAAGATACAGAATCCATGCAATTCACATTTATTGTTGCTCATCACCGTAGCCTTAAAATGATAACCTTTCAATAAGTGGTCAATATGACACGGGGAAATAAAATATTACCACTCTCTAAATTCAGGCACTTCAGTTTTAGTCTTCCATAAAGATAGAAGATGGCAATGGCTTAGGAAATTATGGGACAAACTGATACTAATGCAGACACAAGAATCCTCCATTCAGTAGTCAACACAGTTGAAGGACATTGGAAAGAAAGCAGCTAGTGTAGCAGGTGAAATCCTGATGAGTTTAGTGTGTATGCATTTCCTGCCCTCAGATCACTAATATTAAAGACCTCAGAGCCTGAACTGGGTCCACATGACTGACTTTCTGCTTTCATGTCTTCAAAGTGCATACTTATTGTTTTATAGCATCTAAAATTTGTAGATTTTTATTGGAAATCACCAAATTTCATGTAAAAATATCTTACCCTTCCGGTTTCTACCTGCGCCCAGAGATGATCCTGTGACACACCTCTCTGTAGCCAGATCCTACCAGGAAGAAGCTTGTCTCCAAGAGTCCTGACACAAGTGAGAGCACAGGTAAGACCACCACTTCTGCTCACATTCCTGGCCCAAGAAGAACCCGCATCGAGCCCTCCAGACACAGAAACCAAGGAGCAGTCTGGGACAGGATCCTTCCAGTTTCCACCTGCCACAGCAGCTGACACTGGGACACAACTTTCTGTACCCAGACCTGCAGGAAGAAGCCAGTCCTCAGGAGTACTGACACAGAGGCTTACAGGAAGGTTAAGCCACTGTCAGAGACAGCAAGAACCTAAGCAAAAGAAACTGAGGCTATGTGGCATCATCAGAACTCAGTTCTCAGTTTCCCCCATGACAGCAAGCCTTGGATACCCCCAACACACTGGAAAAGTAAGATTTTGATATAAAATCACAACTTATGATGATGATAGATGACTTTAAAAAGGATATAAATAACCCCATTAAAGATATACAGGATGACATAGGTAAACAGATAGAAGCCCTTTGAAGGGAAAACCAAAAAAAAAAAAAAATCCCTTAAAGAATTATAGGAAAATACAAAAAAACATGTGAAGGAATTCAATAAATCCATCCAAGATCTAAAAATGGAAATAGAAACAATAAAGAAAACAGAAAGGCAGAAAACCTGGGAGATAGAAAACCTAGAAAAGAGATCAGAAATCATAGACACAACTATTACCAATAGAATATGAGAGATAGAAGAGGGAATCTCAAGGGCAGAAGATACCGTAGAAAGCATTGACATAACTGTCAAAGAAAATGTAAAATGTAAAATGTAAAAAGCTCTTAACCCAAAACATCTAGGAAACCCAGGACAGAATGAGAGGATCAAACCTAAGGATTATAGGTATAAAAGAGAGCAAAGATTGCCAACTTAAAGGGCCAGTAAATATCTTCAACAAAATTCTATAGGAAAACTTCCCTAACTGAGAGAGAGAGAGAGAAAAACAGAGAGAGAGAGAGAGAGGAGAGAGGCCCAGAAACATACAAGAAGCATACAATACTCCAAATAGATTGGACCAGAAAAGAAACTCCTCCTGTCACATAATAGTCAAAGCACCAAACGCACAAAATAAAGAAAGAATATTACAAGCAGTAAGGGAAAAAGGTCAAGTAACAAATAAAGGCAGAACTATCAGAATCACATCAGACTTCTCACAAGAAACTATGAAAGCCAGAAGATACTGGGAAAATGTCATACAGATCCTAAGAGAACACAAATGCCAGCCCTGGATACTATATCCAGCAAAACTCTCAATTAACATAGATGGAGAAACCAAGATATTCAATGACAAAACCAAATTGACATAATATCGTTCCACAAATCCAGTCCTATAAAGGATAATAGATGGAAAACTCCAAAACAAAGAGGGAAAATACACTCTAGAAAAACCAGGAAAAGTAATTGTTTTCAACTAACCAAAAGAAGATAGCCAAACAAACCTAATTCCACCTCTAACAACAAAAATAACAAGAAACAACAATCATTAGTCCCTAATATATCTCAATATCGATAGACTCAATTCCATAATAAAAAGACATAGATTAACAGACTGGACACAGAAAAAAGACCCAGCATTTTGTTGCATATAGGAAACACATCTCAGTGACAAAGGCAGACACTACCTCAGAGAAAAAGGCTGGAAAAACATTTTCCCAGAAAATGGTCCCAAGAAAGAAGCTGGAGTAGCCATTCTAATATCCAATAAAATCGACTTTCAAACAAAGTTATCAAAAAAGATAAAGGACAATTCATATTCATCAAAGGAAAACCCCACCAAGATGAACTTTTAATCCTGAATATCTATGCTTCAATTGCAAGGGCACCTACATTCATAAAAGAAAACTTACTAAAGTCAAATCACACATTGTACCTCACAAAATGATAGTGGGAGACTTCAACAGCCCACTCTCACCAATGAACAGATAATGGGAACAGAAAATGAACAGAAACACAGAGAAACTAACAGAAGTTATGAACCAAGTGGATTTAGTGGACCTCAGTATAACATTTCATCCCAAAACAAAAGAATATACCTTCTTTTTGGCACCTCATGGTACCTTTTCCAAAATTTTCCATATAATCAGTCACAAAACAGGCCTCAAGAGATACACAAAGATTGAAATAATCCCTTGTAACCTATCAGAGCATCACCAAATAAGGCTGCTCTTAAATAAAAACAAAAGTGACAGTAAGCCCACATACACTTGGAAGCTGAACAATGCACTACACAATGATAACTTGGTCAAGGAAGGAATAAAGTAATTAAAGACTTTTTAGAATTTAATGAAAATGAAGGCATAACATACCCAAAAGTATAGGACACAATGAAAGCAGTGCTAAGAGGAAAAATCATAGCTCTGAGCGCCCCCAAAAAGAAAATGAAGAGAGCATACGCTAGCAGCTTGACAGCACTCCTAAAAGCTTTAGGAAAAAAAAGAACCAAATATGTCCAAGAGGAATAGACTGCAGGAAAAAATCAAACAGGGCTGAAATCAACCAAAAAGAAACAAATAGATGTATGCAATGAATCAACAAAACCAGAAGCTGGGTTTTTTTTTTGTTGTATTTGTTTGTTGTTTTTTGGTTTTTTGATTTGTTTTGTGTTTTGTTTTGTTTTGTTTTTGAGAAAATCAATAAGGTAGATAAATCCTTAGGCAGACTAACCAAAGGGCACAGAGAAAGTATCCAAGTTAACAAAATCAGAAAAGAAAATGGAGACATGACAGTAGAAACTGAGGATATTCAAAAAAATAATCAGATGCTACTACAAAAGCCTATACTCAATGAAACTGGAAAATCTGGATGAAATAGCCTATTTTCTAGACAGATATTAGCTTCTGAAGTTAATTCAGCGTCAGATAAAGCATCTAAACAGTCCCATAATTCCTAGAGAAATAGAAACTGCCATTAAAATTCTTCAAACCAAACAAAAGCCCAGGAGTTTATGGGTTTAGTGCAGAATTCTATCAGACATTCATAGAAGACCTAATACCACTACTCTCCAAATTATTCCATAAAATATGAAGAGAAGGAACACTATCCAACTCTTCAATGAAGCCAAAATTATGCTTTTATCTAAACCATACACTCCATATAGGTACTCAAGATTATACATAAACAGACTGTAGTATCATCTTATCTGTGTATCAGTTCACTAAAGTTCTCAGTGAAACGGAATATGTCCAAGCCTAATGCTACATTTACAGAGCCAAAGTTTATAGATGCTAGGTTTTATAAAGTGTTTCTGAATAATATGTGCATTCATGTCTTGCATACACAAAAGTTTAAAAGATTGTAGCTACTATAAAAATCTTAACATCACAAAATTTTAATTTGTAACCAACTTGTTTGCTACATGCATATTTGTAATTTCCCAATTTAATTTTTTTAGCTTTCTCCTTAAAGTGAAGATTGAACAAAACATGATTTGAAAATGCAGCCATCTAACTGAAAATGCTGCCAAATTCTTTACATTATCAATTATCACAATTATACCATCAGCAGAATCTGGAACTATGAAGCAATTATACTAAAAACTAATGGACAGCGTGCTAATTGTTTAGATGGTTCAGATGAGAGGATTTTTCCATTTTTTCTTTATTCTTTTTTACTCAATTAACTGGGTTATAAGTAGAAATCATAACCTTGGCATGATCATGATGCTAGAGTTTGGTTTTGCTTATCAAATTCCAAAATAAGGCATTAGAAAATGCGTTTTTTGCAAATGTAATTTCTGAAAGGTAGTTATATTTTGCAAAAGCTTCTTCTGAAGTGTTAATGCATTGTGAAGTATATGGCACAGAATACACAGCTCCAAGGGAAGGTTCCCAATCTAATGGGATTCACAAGGTGTGCATTCATGCAAAGCCATTGCCCAGTCAAGATTTTGGATATACTCCCTTCCAGGAGTTCCTCTGTCCTTAGATAATTCATCATTTTTCCTTATCTGTTCCACTACTATCTCTGGTCTTCTGTTACTAGAATTACATTTTCATTTTCTACATTTATATGAACTTGATGCCTCACTTTGGGTGAGAGTTCTATTGTGTGTGTCAGAGTTGTTACCTCCTTCAAAATCAAGTCAAGACTCTAAGTTTATAAATCATTGCAACCCTGCAGAAACCATTAGGGGCATCATTATTAGAAAGCTGAATGGAACCGAAAAAGGGGCTGGATTTGTGTTAGGAATATATTATCAGATTTTTGAAGAAGAGAGGTATCACAAATATTCTTTCTTGGACCAGATATGAACATCATGTTCAGATAAGCTTTTTTTTCCAAAAATTCCATGGAAAAATATGATCCTGAGAATGTGTTGGAGAGAGATATTGATTGTCTCCAGAACAAGCAAAGAGTAAGTACAACCAACCTGAATAAGAATGGTTTATCCTGTCAAGAATAAAGTAGGGGTAAGACATACAGGACTCCTTTCTAAAGAGGAATCACATCTGAATTATTTACCACACATCGAACGTTACCAAGGTATAGAACAGAATTTCATTGTCAGCCAGAGAATTGACAGCCCACCACCCTGTTTTTCCTCCATTAACCGGGGAAGGTTTTGGTTCTTGTTCTTGATGCAACAAAGAGGCACAAGTTTAGTAGTTTTTGATTTTACATAACTTGTTAGTTTATGGTTTTAGGGGATCATTACCTAAAATGAATTTCACCAACGTAAATGGAGTTGTAAACAAGGTTGCAATTTTTTCAGGCTTTCCAGAGAACAGTATGTTTCCTTATCTTCCAGAGAAAGGGGTCCACTTGCAGGTTTTTTTTTCTTTGACCTTGTTCTTCACTATGAGTTACCAGAATGGCAGATCAAGTCTTCTTCAAGCTCTGTATCTACCTGTTCTCATTCTAATTCCATCTTCTACATCTCACAAATATGAGTTGCCAGGGAATCTGCCTTAAAATCAATGCAATTTTAAGGTCAGATAATTAGCACCTTCAAATCGCCTGGACTAGGTTAGTCAAGGTCCTATACAGGAACAGAAACCATGGGATGAAAAATACATATCTATATCATCTCTCTCTAAATATTTAATCTGTACATATTCACATATATTTTCATACATATATAAATATATAAATATAAATGTACAACTATACATATAAGCATGCACACATGTATATATAAATATATAATATATTTATATAATATATATTTAAAATTATAATAAATGTATATATATTCAGTTTATTTCAAAATATTAACAAGTGAATCAACCTGAGGAGTTGAGAAGCCACTAGTTTCTCCATCCACAAAGCTGATTGTCTCAGAGTTGCAATCAGGCATTGAAAACTTGGAAGGTTTCTGAAGAACTGCTCATCCTCAGTCAAGAATGGAATCCAGGCAATGTTCATTCTCCTATCAGTGTAGAAATCAGCATCAGCACAATAAGGGAAGTACTAAGCATAAAATGTAAATGATCTTCCTTTGCCCTGTGCTTTTTTATTTGAGCTGGTACCAGAAAGTGTCATCATTTTTGTGGTAGGCCACATCAAATAATGAAATCAAGACAATTCTTTGATTGAGGATTTCAATGCAGGGAACTCTGATTTAAGTGGGCATTAAACCAACCATCACACTAACCTATTTTCAGGTTTTGGAGAGCTAGACATGGACATGTTGGGGAATAGAACACTATATACTACAGCATTAACCAATAAGATTACAAAAGTATGGAAGAGTAAGTCATAATTCCAGATTAGAGAGGAAGATGTTAATATACTCAGAAACTAATGAGTCTTCTCTCCAAATATAGGAATCATTTTAGGTGACTATGTAGCCACTCCATAACAAATTACTTTAGTGTAAGCCTATATATGAATACTTTTTTTAATTTTGGAGATTTTCTATTATTGTTTTTGGGATGTATATGTCTTATATTTATTTTATTAATCACCAAGGCAGTCAACTTGCTTTATTTGAAATTATACAAATAAGATAATTTACTTTAAATACCATTGGCAATATGATAAAATTTGAGATTTCATTTTAAAATGGTATCCTCTTCTAACTTCTCTTTATAAATTGTTCTTAGAAAGGTATTCATGGTGCTCTCTTATATAATTATACAGTGGATATCTTTGATGCTTCATTTGGGCTCATTTGGTTTGTCTTTACAGACATTTTTTATTGTTGAATCCATAGAATAATATGTCAATGGTGTATGTTAATTTGCAAATATGTTTTATATTTGATGAGTTGATTTATAAACTTAAAGATTTGATGAGTTAAGGTATTTAGGACACATCCTAGTTTGACTTCTTACTTTGTTTATAAAATTATACAAATAAAGTTTGCCCTGAAGCAAAATAATTGATCATATATTAATTGGAAAAATGTCTTCCCAGTGGGGTGCAGTGGAAATTAAGAAAACTGTACATATAAATCTTATGGAATAAGACGGGCACATTAATGATATAGTCAATAGAAAAATGACTTTACCAGTACCCGTAATTTCTAATAGCATTGTCAAAGATTTTAAAAAGCAATCGACAATATATAGTTCTATTTGTCACATAAATATACATGTTGTTTCTACCAAAACTATAAATCTAGACTGTCATGAAATTTAAAAAATGGACAAACTTCTAAAATTGTTTATTTCACAGAAAAATGATAGAGGCTTTTAGAAACTATATCTTTATTCAAATCAAGACAAGAGATTATGTGGAGTTTATTCTATCTACACTTCTGTTTTCTATTGTGCTAAGAGCAATAATTTGTGAAACTCATATTCACAGTGATTATTGTAGTAAATATTGAAATGAAGGTCCAATAAGTAAGTAGGATCTTGACAGTATCATTTGTTTTTATTGTTCAACTAAGCCTGACTTTGGCTGTACCATACTGTATTATGGTTCTGCTTACTGTTATGATTCATTATAAAGACCTAAAACATTCTGATTTTAGACATTTATTTACTTATATAATCTTATTTTATTATCAATTATCCTGTAAAAATGATGGTATTTTCATCCTTTTATAAATTATGGGACCTCAAAACTGAGAACCTAAAGGAATTGTGGAAATGCATGGCTCATTTTACATATTAGAAAATACTATTGATTAAGTGGATTGATAAATATCAGAGAAAGGAATTGAAAAGGTACAAGTAATATAACTGAGCTCCAGGTAATCTCCTTGTTCCATTTTCAATCCCTGAATCACCTGTCTCTGCTGGCACTAGGTTCATCAATAGGTTTTTTTGACAAAGGTTAAAATTGAAGTGGAAATAGAATTCACTATTCGGAGAGTAGTTACCACTAGCTGCTTATTGTCTTTGGCATGCATCAATGTTTGTGATCCTCAATCCCATTTATGATATAAGTATAATAACTTACTTTACAAAAATAAAACAAATAATAAACTATACAAAACATTCAGAAACAAGTTGTTAGTAGCAGAATTAGGACCTATTTTTCAAACCTTTATAACCATAGGCCATAGTAAGTCAGCCCTTGTGCATAGTTTCCTTTAAAAATATTTTAATACCCCATAAGCCAAGGGCATCTTTATAGTTGGGCTTCAAAGGAGTTGATTTATTAGAATATTTTTGACAGAGGAAATCTGTATCATAGGGCATAATATTTTAGTAAAGATCAAAGAACATCCGTTGTTTTCTAAGACAGATACTTCAATTATCCGGTATTAGCAAATTATAGTCTTTTGATAACTCCAGGTAAAGTTATTCTGGACTTTGACTTCTGATAAAGGGAGTCATCTCAACCAACATGCTTCTTGCATAGCAAAAGCTAGAGCCGATACCAAGTTTGGGCAAGAATAAAATTGCCTGGGCTGCTTACATCAGTCTGAGTGATGTCAAAGCTCAGTCTACCCCAGCACTCATCATGTGATCTTCCAAAACCCTGTAATAGACACAACCCTACTTATTTGAAAATGTTGCTTTTCGCACTAGAGGCACTATTCGTAAGAAGAGTTCATAACAAACATTGCTACATAAATCCTTAACTCTTTACTTGCCCTCAAAAGAATGGACATGGATTGGGAACAGATCATAGGAATAAACCTAAAATGAGTTTTTAGAGCTGAGGTGGCATACTACTACTGACAATCCTTCTTTCCTTCCTTCCTTCCTTCCTTCCTTCCTTCCTTCCTTCCTTCCTTCCTTCCTTCTTCTTTTCCTCTGTTGTCCCTATCTCTGTCTCCCTGTGTCCCCCTCCATTCCATTTTTCCTTCCTTACTTTCTTCCTTCCTTGCTCTCTTTCTTCCCCCCATGCTTTTTTTTATTACTGCATTTCTTGATATCCCCATGCTAAGTTTGATAATAGGCAAGTATTAAAGTCACAAGCTAAGAAGAAGGTTCAATATCTCAGGACCTCAGAAAAATATTCTCCACATAGAACGGCAAAAAGCCTCCAATCAGGAGAGTGTAATATTAGTATAAGTGAGGAGAAGATGCAGTTTTAGGAGCTATAATACAGTTCATCCTCCTGCCATCCTATTCAAAGTCTTCTCGGGGAAACATACCAAGAGAATTACAAAGGCCATATTTGCTGGTGGGAGACCCTATTTTATAAAACAAGGGATTGAAGCATTGTGAAAGGTGAAAAGCAGGGGCCTATAATGTATGCTATCCATATTCCCATTCCCAGGATAGGAATACAGCACTCATTTTCTGGTCCAGGGCATTTTCCTATGATTGACCTGGAGATTTTCATCTCTTGCATTACTCATGACTAGCAAGAGAAACCTCCTAAATATTTGCTGTCCTCCTTGGAGAATAAATGTCATCTTTCCTGGCGCTTGAGGGCTACCAAATCCAGGACTATTTGACTTAACTGGAATTGCCTTTTGAGTACAGTGTTGGTTATGAATTTGTCCAAGTCTCCACAGAGGGACTTGACACAATTGCATGAAAATTTATTTTTTTTTTCTGCTTACATCATTTCCTAATGACACTGATGTCTATGCACAGCATACTTTATAACCTTCTAATGTGAGAATTAGTGTATTAGCCTCTGTCATGACAGAAGAAATATGGAAGACAAAGGTTAAAATCCCACATTATTTTTCCTTCATGTGTTGAAGTTAAGCATTATAAAATCATCATATTTTTATCTGTTTTTCAATCAACAGAGTTTATTTTCCATCAGACGATTTATTTGTTCAGAAAATATACTTTGTGAAAGCCTTCTTTTGTGCAGCTCTAAATAACATTTGTTCTTCTACTCTTTGGTTCTGGATTCCTTTGTTAATTAGCTGGAAGACTGAAGGCCCACCTTTGACAACATACACAATTGTGAGAAGAAAATAATCATGTAGACGTTCAAGAGATTGGTTGGACAACACAAGACTGACTCCTGTCCAACAAGAGGTGCTTTGATTCCAAGTCAGTTAAAGCTGATGTAAACAAATGAATTAATCATACAAAAAGAAGAGGCAGGGTCAGGAGAGAAGACACAAAGAAAGAATAGAGTGGAATCCAACAAATCGTGGCCTTTTGAATGGAGCAGAGTGCATTCTGGACTGGCAGCATCCTTATTGAAAGGAGTATTTACAAATGAAACTCAAAAGTCTACTCATTCTGAAATACAAAGGACCAAGCTCATGACCAAGGTAAGATTGTAGGAGAAGAAGACTTGAAACCTGCATTCCACAGGCTTGTCACTTTTGTGGTTAAGCATGTAGAAAGGACTGTTTCCAAGACGCCTGGTTTGTCCGCTGTTAAGGAGATGCTGAATAGGATAGTAAACCTGTTATCAGAAAACTTGCTGGAGTAACAAAGAGGGTCCAAGGGAAGAAATCAATGAAAAGACACATATGAAAGAAGAAAGAGTACGTCATCCATGATAGAATGAAGTCCATGGGTATGAGATGGGGCCAATTCTGCTTTCTTTCTAGATAGAACTACTATTTGCCCAGAAGTTTGTCTGAAGTTCGGCCATTCTACATTTTTACGACTACATTTTCATTATTTTGGCATTTGTGAATCCATTACTGATATCAAACTTGGCTCCTAGTTCACTGAGTATTATAAGAGATCCTTAGAGGAGGGTTTTTATAAAGGACACTGTATATGAGACCTGACTGACACAAGATTTATCTTACTAGTGAGAGTTAATGCTTAAATTACTCACTATGTTGTACATTCTGTAATAAGGTCCTCACCTATTGCCACTCAGTTCTTACAAGGCACAATGATGTAGATTCTTTATACGGCATTTCAAAGATAAAGTGAACATGACTTAGAGAATATAGAAGAAAAAACAGTGCTAACAATAACAGCTATACTAAATAATAAACTGGTGCATACTTGCTATTACACGGGCTCTAACCTATAAAGACTTGCTAAATGCTCAAGTCTACCTATAATTCCCAGATCACATATAATATTTTAAATGTGAATAAATGATGCTCCAAAACATGAACAGTTTTTATTATGGAAATGTATAAATAATATTAAGAATTCATAATATAGAAAACAGAGTTGAGTGGGGAGTGGATCTGGGAGGACTTGGAGCAGGAACGTGAATACGATCAAAGTACACTGAATGAAATTCTCAAAGAATTAAATGAACAAAGAACTAAATAATTTATGAAATATTCAAACAACTAAAAATCAAAGATCAACCAAAAAAAGAACCCCATAGACTATATGGATTCTATTATAGAAACGTGTGTGATATGGGATAATCATTTATTTTAACTTGTGTGCGGGTGTGCATTTCTATATGAGTGTATATGAATGCCCAGGTTGCCAGAAGGACGCAACGACTCTGTTGTAGCTGGAGTTACAGACCTATGTGAGTTACCTAAAGTGAGTGCTAGGATTCAAACTCTGGTCCTCGTGATTGAGCAACAAGTACTCTTAACTATTGAGCCATCCCTCCAGCCCACCTCCACAATCAGCTTTTATCTATGACATGTCTTGATACATTGTAGACACTCAATGATCACCATTTTAACTTCTCACCCACATCAACCCAATAGCAAACATGCATTGATTGAGGGTATTCTGTGAGATATTAGAGAAATAATTAAAGAGGTTACTCCAAGTGCTTCTGGCATGGAGCAGGACTTGTGGTTCTGGGCAGCTAACGTGGTTGAGAGATCGTAAATGCTGGCTTTCTTTTCTTACTTATAGTGTTTCTTAATGAATGTGATTTACCTTTCGACTTCCCGAAGAGAAGCATTTAGTGAAGCAGTGAGGCAAACTCGTCACTGTGCGTCAAGGAAATGCTCTTCCTCTGCTACAGAATGGCAAGGTTTTATTCTCGTTAGAAAATGATTGCTTCAGACAACCAGTGGATTCAATAGCCTCTTCTCAGACTCTCAATGTGAAGTCACTTGGTGAAACTGGAGAGGTCATTGACGTTTATCAATTTTACCTGCCTTCATGCTGCACACTGAGCATCCATTCCTGACATCTAACATGTATTTTGTTGTTGGTTTTGTTGTTTTTATAAACAGACATTTCCTTATCTCTAAACTTGTTGCCTTGTTAAATTTGCCCATAGATTTTACTCAACCTTCAGGTCCTACGAGCCTATCAGAAAGGTTTGCCCTTATCTGATCCTGGGAATCATTTTACCTGAGGCAATTTCTTCCTAGAAAATATATTCATTGTTTCAAAACATCATGACTATAACTATAGTCCACAAAAAATAAGTATAAAAGTGAAGGTGACATTTTATTGGTATCTTTATCTTTACATTTTTATTTATTTTCTTTTATTTGTGATTAACTTTAGATCACTTTGCCAACCTATGCTGGACATGTTTGCAATTGAAATTTGTTGTAAGCTCTTCCAAGGACAAACACATAAACAGTGCTACTTAAAAGAGGGTACTAAATAACATTTCATTGTATATTTCCTTTGTTAGAAAGAAGCGGTAATGACAGAGTTTTTGAAACTAAACAATCCTAAGAATAAACTCTAGAGGGATTTAGGTTTTAAAAACAGACCTTTAAAGACCACAAGTATTTTCCATATATAGTATTCTATATTCTTGTCTAGGACAAAATCGATGGAGACTTGTACAACCATGCGTGGTAAATGTTCTAACAATCTTTCACGCAGCAGTAGAGATGAATTTCTAAAATATATCTTAGTAGAACTCTATCTTTCTTAGGTACCTAGGACCCAATCCTTAGCCTATAGATTTTCTGTTTTCAGTGTATGTCTATCTCATAAATTACATCATAAATATTGACCTGCCTTATTGACTACCTTTTGCAGCTAATATGATACACTGCTAAATAAAGCTATCAGGTAGAGTAGCAGAGTCAACATGCCCTACTCAGACACAGAGAAATATGGCCAGCGATTAAATGCACAATTACTCTAAGGAAAAAGCGGGTTCATCCATGAACTTCAGATTAAGAGTATGGCAACTTAAAGTCTAGTGATAGGTGGAGGGGAAGATAAAGAGTACAACTTAACATGAATTAATATTGATTTCAAGGAGAGTGGCATTTCTCAAAACCAGAAATGTTAATGCTTTATGCCCCCACTGTCTGAATATCTATTCTGACAGAGCCACATGTACAAGTATATACTGCATGCTTCCTCAAAAACACATGCAGATTCTACAATCTCTTGGACCACATGTCTAAAAAAAACTGAGTCTTTCCAGGAATGGATGATGGTGGGATGATGTGTTTTAATGTCATATCAGTTGTCCCTATTCATACCTTTGCTTTGGAGTCATAGGCAACATATGATTCTACATCTTGCTTTTATTTTTTAATTTTTTTGGACATTTTCTTTATTTACATTTCAAATGTTATTGCCCTTCCCGTTTTCCCATCTGAAAGTCCACTATCACATCCCTCCACCCCCTGCCTCCATAAGAGTGCTCTTCCACCCATTCACCTACTCCCTCCTGCCTCCCCACCCTGGCATTCACTTACACTGGCCTTCACAGGACCAAGGGCCTCTCCTCCCACTGATGCCTGACAAGGCCCATCTTCTGCTACATATGCAGCTGGAGTCATGGCTTCTTCCACATGTACTCTTGGGTTGGAGATTTACTCCCTGTGATCTCTAGGGTGTCTGGCTGGTTGATATTTTTGTTCTTCCTGTGTGGTTGCTTTTTAAGAAGAAGAAAACCACACTCAAAAATATTCGTTGATGTCTCTAGTTTCTATCACATTGACCTTGCACTACTTTTTACATGTTAAATTACTTTTTATTGTCTACTCAAAGTTTCAAGTTTAATTTTCTTCCTCTTGTATCTGGAGATAAGACCTATGTATGATAAAGTTACACAATGTCTTGAAAATCCCTTGATCTGTGAACTTCTCAATAAAAGATATGAGTAGTAACAGTAATGGTTGTATTAGCAGAGGCAGCTTTCGCTTTTTATTCATAACTTTATCTGTAACTTGTATAAGTAGTCATAATTCTTTGTGAGTGCAGTGAACTTTATTGGTGGTATTCAAGAGAAAAGGGAGGGCTCCCTAGGCCCCTCCTGTTATTATGGGGTCTGCGATGGAATTGTAAGGGAGATGCTCAGTGTTGGGGGCTGAGTTGGGATGGGGACTCCTCAGCAACTGAAGGCCTCTCTCTTGCTCTCAGTATCCTTGCTGGTCTAGGGTGGGTGGTCCAGGGTTTCTTACTCCTTGAAGGCCATGTAGGCCATGAGATCCACCACCCTGTTGCTGTAGCCATTTTCATTGTCATACCAGGAAATGAGCTTTACAAAGTTGTCATTGAGAGCAATGCCAGCCCCAGCATCAAAGGTGGAAGAGTGGGAGTTGCTGTTGAAGTTGTGGGAGACAACCTGGTCCTCAGTGTAGCCCAGGACACCCTTTAGTGGGCCCTCGGATGCCTGCTTCACCACCTTCTTGATGTCATCATACTTGGCAGGTTTCTCCAGGTGGCATGTCAGATCCACAACGGATACATTGGGGGTAGGAACACGGAAGGCCATGCCAGTCAGTTTCCCGTTCAGCTCTGGGATGACCTTGCCCACAGCCTTGGCAACACCAGTGGATGCATCGATGATGTTCTGGGTTGCCCCATGGCCATCAGGCAACAACTTTGCAGAGGGGCCATCCACAGTCTTCTGAGTGGCAGGTGGTCATGAGTCCTTCCACGATGCCAAAGTTGTCATAGATGACCTTGACCAGGGGGGCTAAGCAGTTGGTGGTGCAGGAAGCATTGCTGACAATCTTGAAGGAGCTGTCATATTTCTTGTGGTTCACACCCATCACAAACATGGGGGCAACGGTTGAAGGAGCTGAGATGATGACCCTTTTGGCCCCACCCTTCAAGTGAACCCAGGCTTCTCCATGGTGGTGAAGATGCCAGTAGACTCCACGACATACTCAGCACCAGTGTCACTCCATTTGATGTTAGCAGGATCTCGCTCCTGGAAGATGGTGATGGGCTTCCTGTTGATGACAAGCTTCCCATTCTCAACCTTGACTCTGCCGTTGAACTTGCCATGGGTAGAGACATACTGGAACATGTAGACCATGTAGTTGAGGTCAATGAAGGGGTCGTTAACGGCAACAATGTCCACTTTGTCAGACGCAGAGCAGAAGGCAGCCCTGGTAACTAGACTCCCAATACGGCCAAATCCTTTCACACTGACCTTCACCATCTTGCCTATGAGACAAGGCTGGCACTGCACGAGAAGATGCGGCTGTCTCTGAAACAGGAAGGAGCAGAGAGCCCATAATTGCTAAAAGTAAAGTTAGAAACCCATGGAACGTTATATAAATGATTATACCAATATTTTGTTTTTATGATTTAATTATATTTTGTGCTGGCTACATTGAAACTATACCAAATTCATCATTTTTACCCCATTTAAAACTAACCTCTGATTCTTTCACTTAATTTTCAAGGATTCTATAATTTATATATCTGATTTAGTTGATACATCACTTTTGATGAAACAAAGGTCCTTGAACACATAGCCTCTGTGAATGTATTGACTTCTTTTTTGTTGTTGTTGTTTTTTTTTTTTTTTTCTGAAAACAGGGTCTGATTCTGTAACTGGGACTATCCTAGAAGGTACTTCTGTAGTCATATTAGTTCCAAACTTGTGGTAATCCTACTTCTTCAGCTTCCAAATGCTGCTGCCTTCATTTAAACTCACTTTGGTGCTTTTGTGACCAGTGATAGTATTGTTTCAATTACCATATTATTGCCTAGAACAGTGGATCTCAGCCTTCCTAATGCTGCAACCCTTTAATACAATTCTTCCTGTTGTGGTGACCCCAGTCATAAAATTACTTGGCTGTGACATCACAACCGAAGTTTTGCTACCTTTATGAATCATATTGTAAATATGTGATTTGCAGGATATCTGATATTCTACCTCTCTAAAAAGGTCACTTGACCCCCAAAGGGGTCACAACCTGCTTGTTGAGAATCCCTGGTCCAGAGCAATATAATCTGTATAAACTCTTTATATCTAGGTTTCATTCAGTTGCTATAAAACATTCAAGACTGAAAGCAATTTGAAGAGGAATGTGTTTGTTTAACAGAAAAAAATGAGGTAGGGGACGCTGCTCACAAGTTTGTTCTTTAGCTTGTTCCCACACTCGTAGAGCTGAGGGAAACATGCCTAGGGATGTCACTGCCCAAAGTATTTGTATCCACCTTTCCTCATTCTTGAAAGTTTGAGGGGTGATATGAATGCAATTATAGAAACCAAAAAAATTTGAGTGATTTCTATTTACATTGAAAATATTCTTATAGAAAAAAATAATTATTGTTGCAGAGATTAGCCTAAGTAATCATCTAACTTCTGCCTTCTAAGTACCCAGGGCTACAGGCTTGTGTCAGCATAGTCTGTTGGAGAAAAACATTTCTTTGAACACGGAGAACTCTAGTCATACTGTAGTCATAGGTCAAGGTCAGAACACTTATGTGTCCAAAGCCCTGGGCTCAATACCCTGGATCTCACAATTCGTAAAAACATTTAGCTATTGGTCATTTTTTACATCATTTCCATGTAATTTCACCCTTGAATTAAACTAGGCTAAACCAACATGTTATATAATGTATAAGTTCTGAGGCACATACTTCATGATAATTACCTCTATTTGACAATAATACTTTTCATTTAGACAATAACCTTTTAAATATGTACTATATATATGTACATATATATATATGATAGCATGTTTAGATTAAAGAAGAGTGAAACTTTTGTAATTTGAGTGTCATAAGGCATATAGAGAATTTACAATTTTTTAGAGATGAGCAGATAAGAATATTATTCTTAAAAATGTTTTAATACACACTAATAAGGAAAGAAGTAGCCCACATAATTTTTAAAGGAAGGAATTGTATTTCAGAGCATTCTCAGACCTCCCTATACAGTGTGACTGTAGTTCTGCCTCCATACCAACTATTGAATATATTTATTTCCCCTCTTGTTTGTAATAAAACAAAAATTTATAGTATTTTTTGCCAAATGGCTCTTATTGTCTTGATAACCATATGGTACATTCAAGTACAAACAAACAAACAAACAAACATATGTTGAATCCTGTCTAAAATGGAAAGAGGAGCTATTAGGCTGCAAAGACTATTCTTTTCTTATGGTATTTCCCAGAAATAGCTCTTCATGCTGGCATTTATTCACTGGAAAATATAATTAGCTCTTTCTGAGATCTGCCTACTGCACTGTTCAGAGTGCCAATTCACAGAAAAATAAACTCCTAGCCCTGTCTATGTGAACAGTGCTCGGTGATAAAATAGCAAAAAGCATTGTTTGGGTATTCCTATTCATAACTATACATGTGTTCATGAATTGGAAAGCTGTATGCCTTAGGCAATACATGTATGAGACTAGAGGACTGCTTTCTAATGGATTTATTTCCTTAGCAAGGATCCAGAATATAGATGATATAAATAATCAATAAATTAATAATGATAATTATTAATTAACTTAGATAATTATTCTTTTAGGCATTGGTTGCTTTAGTGATGTCATTAATAGATACAGAGTTCATGTCAATACTTGGAAATGTAAGCAAATGTTCTTGAGAGAGCTGAGAGTATCCAATGCAGGCTTAAGTAAACATTGATCCCCTTCACTCATCACTATTTCACCTAATTCTACCTTAGGTCCTTGGAGCTGATTCTTAAATACACAATCACACTCTCTTTTAACTAGAAAGGTGCCTGTATAAGAAATGCTTCCTGAGACTTCCTTGGGTTCTGATAGCCTCCTGAGATAATGTCATTGAATAGCTTCATTAGTGGATATAGGTCAAGCATACACTTGTCTAAGAGTCAAGAGAGCATCTTCATCCAGTTTAGATGAAACCATGATCCTCCTAGATTAGGTGAATCTCTGATTTCTAGACTGTTGCTAGGAAACAAAAGAGAAAAGATGTATTCATCTATCTCTGCTAGCAATTTTTAAATGGAAATAACAATACGTAGAATAATGGTGCTAATGATAATAGCGAAGTCAGATGAATGTGTAAGAGATTTTAATGCCATCATCTCTGTAATTGGCAAGCCATTGAACTCCCTGGTTGAATAGTAGAAAAACACAAAAGCATTTTCAAATATTGTTAAACTTAATTCTTATTTGTACCATTGATTAATATTATATTGTATAAAATAAAATAGCAACTGGAGATTTATTCAGAGAAAATTGTTTTAAAAATCAGGTTTGATTGTGACCTAAACACCATCTCACACAACCATTATCCCATGTCTGAATTCAGCCTTCTCATCAAATACATTGTCCATCTCTTGTCTTTTATAAGACTCTCCATGGGGATGTGTACAATTCATTTTACTTGACTGTCCTCTAAATGCAGGAAAAGCAAGCAAACAAAAGCAACAATAACAAAACAGAATTGTATTATCTTCAAAAGTCACACGTTAGGCCCTCTTGATTATTTTTGGATAAGGATATATTCAATATATTAAAAATAGAGTAGAAAAGAAATGCAAGCATCAAGTTATGAACCTTTGAAAAATGCTGTGAATAAATTTGTCAAATACCTAGTGAGTGGCAGATTATTTATTTGTTTGTTTGGGTGTTTTGTTGGCATATCTGTGCACCACATGCATGTCTGCTGTAGAAGTCAGAAGAAACTGACTGATCCTCTGAAATTGGAGTTACAGATGACTGTGAATCATGATGTGGGTGCTAGGAATAAAATCTGAATCATCTGCAAGAGCAGACCCTCTCCTGAGACATCTCACAGTCCTTAGTGCAAACTTAAAATCGAGAACTCAAAGTACACACAAATAAAAAATCAAATTATTCTAAAAATAATAAGAAACACACAGTTACAGCAGTTTGTGGACCAAGGGTCCACCCTTAAAAATGACAGCACCATGAATTTGATTTTGCTCTGTTAAAGGCCCCCCACAGCTAAGGAGGAAACTTTGCCCTAGTGACCCACACACTCGCCAATTCTAATAGAAATGCTTTAAGTACTTCTGTCTGAAACACGGCTATACTTCAGAAATTAGTGCGATTTAATATTAAAACATGAATTCTGGAGGTGGATTGTTTGGAACATTAGTGTATTCGAATGCCTTTTAACAAGATTGTCTCCGAACTGTGTGCTATTTCTTAGGCAGAAAGCCAATGTTGAAATCCATCTTCTCTGTGACAGACAGTCTGAAGTGATAATGTTGGGCATGTTTATTCTTACAGGAGTATAAGGAAGGTAGTTGGTCTAAGGGTTAGAGTGCCAGATTTGATGTTTATCTAACTTCATCATCTTCTTGTGAGTTGTGGCTACTCCCTACATGATGGCCTTCTCTAGTCCAATCATTATGTAGCCTGGCTTAATTCTGTCATAGGGTAACAAGGACTTGGATTTGCTTATGGAATCTAGTAACAACCCTGGCTGTAATTACATGCAAATAGAAAACCTATCATATTTTATGAATGAAAAAATAAGGGTATCGCCAACAGGGTAATTATAACAATTTCAATTGTTGTTGGGTGTGTAAATAACTTTTATTTCTGGGTATCATTGGCCACATAAAAGCCCCATCAAGAATGTTTTCGAAAAGGCAAGCATCCCAGCTTCTGGACAACAGGAAAGAATTGGACAAACTGAATCATGAATCATTGTTACATATCACTAGTTGGACATCCAAAATAAACATGGAAACTTGACTTTCTAACAAAATAGTAAATTTGGTAAACTCTATTTCTATAGGCTTGCGGCTACTAGAAGATGCTGATCTGTCACAGTTAATAGAGCACCTGTTCCATCCAATACCCTGAATTAGATTTTAAAAAATATCTGTGCGCATCGACATAGACTTGCATAATACAAACATACAGGCATAAAGCTATTTTTTTTATTTTTAGGTGTTTTCATATGAATGCATTTTATATGCAGATTCGTACTCATAAATACATGCATATATTGCCCATTACACAATTTAACACAGGACTCAACCTAGAGTGAGCGTTTTATGAACATGTGAGCCACATTCTTTTTTTCTTCGTGCTTTGAGAAGGTTAAATGCTTCTCAAGTTTAAAGTGTAATTGATTTTTGATGAGGGGAGCTTATAATAAAGCCTCCTATAAATGGAGAGATGTCATAAAGGACATTATTAGAGGGATGAAGAGCCCATGTGGAGCTGTTCTCTGTTTGGCAACAATGGTTTGTATTTTGAAGCTTAAATAATAGTTTACCTCCTTGGAAAAACTGGGGATAATATCACAGGATATTCTAAAACACAAGAATATATTGACAACATGCGGAGAAGTAGAATCCATGTTACAGGGTCAAAAATACAGTTACATCTTTTTTGGGTGCCATGGATAGAACCCAAGGTTGCACATAGGCTAAGCAAGAGTTCTACCATGGAAATACCATGCCTCCATCTCCAGTAACTTTTGAGAAACACTTTAACCACATAATCCCTACTTTCTGCTTTGTCATCGAGGACATTGCATCCTTTGTTTCATTTCCTTCATCTGTTTTTTGAGACAGAGCTCATTATATAGCCTAGGATGCCTTTAACCCTGAGTCTCCTACTAACCCACTGAAGTACTAGAATCACAGTCTTTGTCTCTCAGAAGAGTTTTTAACAAAGAGATTAGGGTTCCATATGAGTGGATATTAACCAATTAATTGGGAAAATTAATTTACACTTTAATTTTTTATTTACGTATTCGCTTTCCATCCCAATGACAGCAACCACCTCCCTCATCTCCTTTCAATCCTACCCTCACATGTTCCTTCTTCCCATTTCCCACTTCCCTTCTCTAAGGAGAAGGGGGAAATCCCTTCAATGATCAAGTCTCAGTCAAACTAACCTCATTCTTTCCCACTCAGTCCAGACAGTACAGCCCAGCTAAGGGAAGGAGATCCAAAGGTAGGCAACAGAGTCAGAGACAGTTTCCTCGCCAATTGTTAGGGAGCCCACATGAAGGTAAAGCTGCACATCTGCTACAAACAGGTACGAGCCTACGTCCAGCCAGTGCAAGCTCTTTGGCTGGTAGTTTAGTCTCTGTGAACCCCCATGAGCCCAAATAGTTGGTTCTATAGCTGTTCTTGACCAGTCCTTCACCTCCTTCTTCCTCTATTCTTCCACAAGATTCCCTAAGCTCTTCTTAATATTTAGCTGTGAGTCTATATATCTGTTTACATCAGCTGCTATATAAAGCTTCTCAGAAGAGAGTTACGGTAGGGTCCTGTCTGCAAGCACAACAGAGTAGCAGTGTATAGTATCGCATAGTATAGTATAGCATAGCATAGTATAGTACAGTGCAGTACAATACAGTACAGTACGATATAGTATAGTAGTGTCAGGAGTTGGCTGTCTCCCATGGGATGAGTCTCAAGTTGGGCCAGTAATTTGTTGTCCATTCTGTCAATTTCTGCCCCATCTTTATCCCTGCATTTCTTATAGGCAGGGCACATTTGGGGTCAAAGACTTTGTGAGTGAGTTGGTATCCCCCTCCCTCTAGTAGAAGTCCTGCCTGGCTACAGGAAGTGGCCACTTCAGTCTCCATATCCCCAGCTTCTGGAGTTTCAGCTAGGATCACCCCTAGAGACTACCAGGCGCCTCTTCCATCCCAGGTCTCTGGCTTTTCCCAGAGATACCCTCCCCTGATTTCTGTTCTGTCTAAGCCTTCCCCGCCCCCTTCTTCCCACTCCTGATTCGTACCCTCATTCTCCTTCTCATCCTGTCTTCCACCTAGTTCCTTCCCTCCATCTACCTCTGGTGTCTATTTTAAACCCACTTCTGAGTGACATTCAGGCATCCTCCCTTGGACCTACTCTGTTACTTAGCTTCTCTAGGTCTGTGGATTGTAGCATGATTATCTTGTGCTTTGTGGATATTATCTGCTTACAAGTGAGTACATACCATATGTGTCTTTCTGGGTCTAGGTTGCCTCACTCAGGACATTTTCTAGTTCCATCCATGTGCCTGGGAATTACATTGTGTCATTGTTTTTAATAGCTGAGTAGCATACCACTGTATAAATGTACTACATTTCTTTATTAATTCATCATTTGAAGGACATTTAGGTTGTTTCCAACTTCTGGCCATTAAAAATAAAATTCCTATTATGAACATAAAAAAAAAAGAGGGGCTGGGGATTTAGTTCAGTGGTTAGAGCGCTTGCCTAAAGCGCAAGGCCCTGGGTTCGGTCCCCCAGCTCCAAAAAAAAAAAAAAAAAAAAAAAAAAAAAAATGATAGAAAGTTGACAGAGCTAGAAAATCCAGTGTAACTGTGATGTCATCCCTGTGTGGATGTTAGTTAGGAACCAGAAAGCTGCCATGCAACGTTGTGATGCCAAAGATGTGGTTATTTGAGCATTTAAGACTCATTTTATGTTTTGTAAGGATCACTGGATACCCAGGCATCCCCATCTTGAAAGAAGAAGGAAGGTGTGCAGGAATATAAAGTTGGTGCTTCTGGTAATGTCAGCTTCTCAGAAGGAGGAATCGAGATTGTGATCACACCTCACCTGTAACTTATTGAATAAGTCTAATTATGAGGTAGGTATATGTGGGTTTAACTGAGTGTTTTCTCCTTATGGATAAAACTAAGGAACTTCATGAGGTAAGAAGTTGTAACAAGTCATGAACATAGTCATCAGACTGGAACAAATACTTCCAGAGAAACTACAGCTCTCCTGAGTACTTCTCATGGATATGGCATTATCAAAGCAGGAAAACCCAACCTACAATTTACCTTGTCACCATGTCAACAACAAAATATGACATCCTTGTCTAAAAATTTATAACTCCATATTTTATGCAAAATATTTTAAATAGTTTCCCATTGTCAAGCAAATATTGAATGAATAGATGTAGTTCAATGTTTGATCCGTCTAAAACAAATTCCTCATAGTATCTATTATATGGTACAGCCTTGATAAACTAATGCAGAAAGCTACCTTGTGTCCCATGAAAGGGACAGCATTTTCAAGATAGTATTCACATAAGAAATTCTCTAATGTCATTTAAGTAAAACATGGAATAACTTACTAAGAAGGTGATCTAGATCATACTAATAATTTCATTTACAACCTTTATATACACTAGAATATAATTCCCCTGTATTGTCACAGTATATTTTCATATTAATCTTGAATATCCTATTGGACACAAATACTAAATAGTTTCTTTGTTACTTTTCTCCTGCTATGACAAGAGTAACTTACAAACAAAGCATTGAGTTTAGGGCTAACAGTTCCACAGGGTTAGAGTCTGTACACACCATGGTGGGGAACACGGCCACAGGCAACTAAACAGGCATTCATAGCACTGGAGTGCTATCTAAGAGCTCACATCTTGAGTCATGAGCAAAAGGCTTCAGGGAAAGTAATCTGGGAATAGTGGATGTTTTTGAAACCTCCAAGCCAACCATTAGTGACATACCTCCTCCAACTAATATACTCTAATCTGTCACAAACAGTTCTCCCAACTGGGGACTAAGTACTCAATGATATGAGTCATATGGGCTCCTGCTCATTCAATTCATTACAAAGAGAAACTGGGTGACTGATGTTTTATTACCTTTCAGAGTTTCTGGACACTGAAGAGACACAGGATGTGACAGGGTTGCCTTAGTTATTCTGGAACAAAACCATCCAGAACACTTGATGCTGCCTTTTCCTCACGTGATATTTTATGAAGAGGAAAACACTGTTACTTTTATTGATAATATTCTTGAGATATGATTCTCTTTTTTCTTGTACACTGAACATAGCTAATATAATTAGAGGGGCTGTAGCTTTTCCCTTCTGTCTTTGACATTTAGCTCTTCATGCTAATTTCCTCTTCTTACTGTTTTTGGTATGTTCACACACTTCCACCCGTTAGAACACTGCTTCCAAAAATAATCTTGACCCCATATTTACCTGTACCTAGGATAGAAAGCCTGCAGCTTCTAACCTAGGTTGTGTTTTGTGGTGTGAGGTCTGTGTGTGTGTATATGTGTATGTTTTGTTATTATTGTTATTGTTGTTCTTGTTCTTGAATATTATGCATGCTGTCATGCATGAGGGGTAACAAGTCACATGTGTAATTGCCTATGAAAGCCAAAGATTGACACAAAGTGTCATCCTTTTGATTCCCCTCCATCTCGTTTATCAAGGCAAAGATTGATCACTTGAATCAAAAACTGTCCTAGTTTACTAGTCTAGCTAGACAGATTGCTCTGGAAATCCGTTCCCCCCCCCACCTTATCTTCCCAGTTCAGGAATTATAGGTGACTGCTATGCCTCCCTGGCATGATATGGATTCTGAAGATTTGAACTTGGTCCCTCAGACTTGCAGAGCCAGTGTTTTATCCATTGAGTATCTCCCCATCTTTCATGACTATGTATTTCAGTTTTCTACATTCTCCTGTTCCCTTTCCTCCCCATACCAGTCTGATTTAGTGGGCGTTCTTCCACAGTACTCGCATAAAGATTTCTGAGAATGAATGTATCAATGGCTGCTGTATTAGCATGTCAAAATGCTAAGCTTTTCACTCAGCTTGGTGGTCTCAAAAGCCCCCACCAATCAATTGTTTCACTCCCTCCCATTGAAACAAGTTGGCTGTTATAAATCTTATGCTTTCTGACTTTTTGTTTGTTTGAGTTATTTTTGCCAGGAAGGTATTCCTACTTACATGAATTGTGTCGGTTCTCAATAGCTTATTATTTATTGGTGCCTCTCAGGCCCTTTATTTCTAAGGTAATCTTGACCACATCACAACCTTAGTCAACACCTACTCATAAGTGGAAGCCACATTTTAAAATCTGTCCACATTTCAACTCCTGCCCTCCAGATGGGATTTTTCTTTGTCATAAGTCATGTAAAATTCAGGACATCTTAAAGACGCTCCCCAGTTCCAACCAACATCTCCAATATTTAATGAATAATATTTTCATATATTCACTTAAGCAAATAGATAAACTAGTATTTCCTATTTACACCTTCCACTCAATCTCTAAAACAGCTTTGCTGAGTTCTTTCCTTAAGTACTTTCCATATTTTCTCCAAAGCAAAAACACCATGGTTTATGCTATCATTTTCTCTTATCTGGACGCTGCAATTTTCTGCTAATTGGGCTATTCTTGTTTCTTTTCCAATTTGCTAATCTTCCATCCTCTTTATCCTTCCCCTATTTCCATCTGCCCCCCAAAGACAGCCACGAGGATGTAATCACACCACACATTCATACTGGCTTATGACACAAAAATGGCTTTACACTGCCCTGAAGAAGAAGATGGAACTCAATGTAGTTATGACTCTACTCCTCTTCTCCCTACTGCCTTTCAATGCACTGCAAACCACCTTTCTAATTTGTGGGGATGTTTCTGAACTTAGGCTGTAAGGTCTAGTTTTCAAAATTTCTGAGTCACAGAACATGTCCTTTGTATGTGTTTACCCTGCCTCTAATTCCACCCTATCCATACTTTCTATTGTAACTAGATAGACCTTTGCTAACATTAGTAGACTTCACTGATGCTTTTCATTTAACAAGTCACATCATTACACACAGTCATAGCAAGCAACACTTGAATTGTAGATAAAGAAAAGACAGCCACTTTTAAATGGCATTATTTGTTGCTATGTGTATATTTCAGAGGTACCAAAATATCAAGGAATATCATATCGCATCCTATAGGAAAGCATAGTCCTGACCTTGCCTTCCTGCTCTGTTTTTACTGAGGAAATATTAACCCATTATTTTCATTTATCTTATCTATTCCTGAATGACATGACTTTTTAAATTTCACCACTTTTATAAAAAATAGGAATGCCATCTTTCATCCTAGCTGTGTGTCCTAGCTATGCCTGGTTCTACTGAGTAGCCTCTCTTCTCATTCCAGACCTGATAAAGCAAGAATCACATTATCTTTAACTACAGCTTCTAAAATGAAACAATATTTCCTCTATGGAATGAAGTTCTGTACTGGATTAGCAGAAAATAAGTCCCATTTTAGAGTACATATAGGAATAGAGTATAAAAATGAGGGCACAGTCTATTGATTTCTGTGGTTTTAATGTGTTCCCCCAAACCATGTGTTGGAAACAACCATTCAATCCATTTGTCAATGGTGCTATTTTAAGGTTGAGCCTTTGAGAATTAGCTGAGAATAAATAAGATCAGGAGATTGTCGCTGCATGATAGCTTTGGTTATTTTATGACAACTTAAAGGGGGACCTGACATAGCTTGCTTGCTTTGCTGAATGACATGATGCCCTCTAGCATGCTATGAGCCAGCACGAGAGCCTTCCACAGATGTTAACAAGATGCAGGTGCCTTGCTTTGGACAGTCTCCAGAACTCTGAGCGCAATAAACTTCTATCGTTTATAAATTACCCAGTGTGGTATTTTGTTATAACAACAGAAAATGAAGTAAGACATCTGTGATATTAAAGTTTCATGGCATGGGAAGGGTGTATAAGGAAAATGATGGCTAAAAAGTACTCTTAAGGGAGAAATATTGAAGCGTAAGTTTACAAAACACTTTTATATCCTCCAAACACCTTCACATAATTCTATTTCCTTAGTCTTAGAATGGAATGCAGTTACTCTTTGGAAAACCACATGCCAAGTTCTTGCACATATGAAAATCCTTGCAGGTTAAACATCATCTGCTCCATTAACTAATCTCATTGAGAAGAGGGTATACCCCTTTGTGAAGTTCACCAACAGTGCCCATCCTTCTAGAGTTTATAATATTCTAAATGTAGAATATTTTACAATCTTGCTCAGTTTAGACACTAAACGCCATTGGCCTTTGCTGTGCAGTGACTGTGGATATCATCTCCCAAAGACATTATATGTGAAGGCTGTGTATCTTTTTTTTAAAGAATTACTTATTTATTATTTATTTTATGTATATGAGTACACTGTTGCTGACCTTAGACACACCAGAAGAGAGCATCTTTTATAGATAGTTTTGAGCCACCATGTGGTTGCTGGGAATTGAACTCAGGACCTCTGGAAGAGTGGTCAGTGCTCTTAACCTCTGAGTCATCTCTCCAGCTCAAGGCTGTGTATCTTGATATTGGGATATTTTACGGACCCTTAAGAGGCAGGGCTTTAAATGAAATGGGGCTTAGTGAGCTATCATGGGTCACTGAGGTTGTGCTGTCAGAAGGGTCCATACAATCTTGGTCATTCTGTTATCCTGATTCACAATATGAGTAGACTGCTCTTACATCCATTTTGCATAACAGTGGTTTTAAGTGCTTAGCCTGAAATCCAATTATGCAGCCACTTAATCATGAAGTGGAACTTCCATTACCATGAACTAAATATTTTATCTTTCTTTAAAATTTTCCTGTCTCTTGTATTTCATTGTAGTGACATTAAAGTATTATAATTTTATATTCAAATACCCTCTCTTTATGTCTGATACCATGTAGAAGCAACATTTATGATAGAAATTACTTCCTAATAGTAGTTACAATTGATTTATTACCTATTGTTTACAAATATGTGAGTTATACTTTAATGTTATGGAAATAAAATAACTTCTGTGCTGTTGATATTATTATAAAATCTATGAGGTTAAGGAGCAATATGATTTTATCAAAGTCATATACCTAAAATATGACAGTACTATGGTCTATTCGTTTCCACACCTACTTATTTTACATTTGAGGGTCACACATCCCCACCCCAGAAACATAGTAATTCTGCTGAATTTCATTAAACACAGTCATATATAGTATGTGTATATGCACTTGCTTTGGCATATTGTCATGCATAAAAATGCCTGTGAGGACCTATGATGGAAAAATAGTATCTACAGCGTGACTTATTTTATAAAGGCAAAAACTATTAATCTGGGGGACCAATGGTACATTTCTAGTATCCTAGAATTCTGAGTAGAGAAATCTTGAAAAAATTCTTGTGAGTTAGTCACAATTTCTGTGAATATTTACTATAAAAGGAGGGAGAACTTGATGCTAGGATGTGGACTATGAGGCTGGAAATTGGAATTGTACATGAAGATGGGCCAAGACTGCCATATTCTTCTGGCTTTATCTGTAGATCAGGACAAATACATGAATATAAACAGAGCAGTATAATGCTGTGCTCTTTGTTGTCTTGGAAATCCTAGAAGGTACAAGATCAATAAGGTCCCATCCATACTGAAGCCAATGCATTCTAATTCAAGACAGGTTCCCAATGAGAAATCTGGCTTCACAATTCTATATCAGCAAGTAATGCCGAATATTACGAGTGCATTTACTATGATTAGGATAATATCACAGTGACAGCTATGTTTGTGCCTAAGTCAAGTAGTTGAGCATTCTCAGTGTTTCTGTCATGGTGTTTGTAGACAAAAATAACACTGTAGTCAGTAAAGTGAGCACAAGTAGGTATCCTTTATGGTGAGTGGATCTTTAAAAATCACTGAAAGGACAGAAAGAAGGCAAGAAATGGCTATACCTGGACAAAGATGATATTCCTCTCTCCTAATGTCCTTTGTGCTGGGACATTAGTTTATTTCCTAGATTCAGTTTTGAAAAGAAAATAATGTTTACCTCATTTCTCGTGATTCTCATTCATCTACACATCTTGTGATACTGTGTCTTCCATAGTCTTACAAAAATATTCTTTAGAGTACATTTTGGTGTGTGTGTATATAGAAATTTTTATTGATATACCTACATATAAAATTATGAGGATACATATACATTAATATCAAATATAGATCATTCAATTGATTATCTATTTTAACTTATGTTTTATTGGTCATTTATAACTTTCTATTTATCGCATATCAATTTGTCACCTGTCTTTCTACACACACACACACACACACATATATATATATGTATACATATATATACATATATATATATATATCAAGCATTAATATGTTTATGTATCTAGACTCATGGGTACATTGAAAAGCAAACATTTTTGCTGAATTTTCTCCCTGAATAATACAATTACCATTCCTTCTGTAATTATATGTGGGATGGCTATTCCTAGTTGTCAACTTAATTACATCTGGAATTCACTAAAACCAAAGCAGCTGGAACTACCTGTAAGGGAGTTTTTCTTAATTATTTGAGGCGGAAAGAAGCACCTTTCATCCTATCCACATCTTCTCATGCCAGCCTACATAAAGGACATGGAAGAGGGAAGCTTTTAATCTTTGACTGTATTGTCCTCACTTTAGCTGGCAATTTCATTCTTTCATTGGCATTAGAACAAATATGTCTTTAGGATTCTGTTGTATACTGGATACCAGCTGAGCTATCTAGTCATTTACCTCCTGTAATACTAGTGATTAATACTAGTGATCTCATCGCTACAGCCACACTTCACTTCAGATGACTTGATTAATTATGCACAAAATATGGGCTTGGTGAATAAAAAGAGGTACTGTGCTATAAATGCTAATGATTGTGGGTGGGGGAGAATATCAGAATTATCATCAGCAATGTGCCTGAGGAACAATGTGCTAGAGAGAATATGTACTGAGGAAGAAAGGTTACTGTGTCTGGTTTCAATCCACATTGGCTGACCACCTCGGCTGGCTCTTTTTTTTTTTTTTTAAGTCTCATAAACTTTTAATCCTTAATCTTGCCATTTGCAAGCTGCACAGCTGGACTAGGTACTCTGGTGTTTCCTAGATAGCTATGTGTGTAGTTATATTTAAAGAGTGGTGGTTCTTATCAGGGACTAATTTTATCCCCCAGAGGTTTAAATGTCCTGCTTTTGAAAGTGTCCAATCCACTATTCTGTAAGCAACAGAAAATAATACTGGACATTGCTTCAGGATGATTGGCATCCACAGAAAACCAGGTGTCTGCAGGGCTCCTTTCATTCCAAAATTTATATCCAGCCTATGACATTGCGCAGGCAAGAGCTTTTCCCTCATCATAGTTAACATGCTAAAACACTGCACCATTAAAATAAATTTGATCTGATACTTCACCGTCCACATTCTATTTCAGGGTTGTGTTAGGAATCCTCTTGAGGCATCGGCTTGCTTGAAAAATGTTATTTCAATTAGTTGGATATCATTCTTTACAAGTTTTAGGTCAAATGAGGGGCAGTGTTAAATCCAAAGCAAACAATATGTGTCTGCAATAAATTTTCGTTCCTGAATTATTCATGCACAATGGCATAGGTGACTCCTGAAGCATTCTGAATTAAGTAGAATTGATTTCTCACTTTTTTATGCTCTGTTGTACAAGCCTTTTTGTACTTTTACTTCTCCCTAACAAATAAAGTATCGATTCATCTCCACTGAACATGTTTTATTTAAACTTCGGTCTTTGTCAGCAACTTCGTCCTTCCTTCGTACCCACAATTCTCTATTTCTCCTTCCAATTGTCTTTTGATCTCGAAGGGGAAGTCCTTTAACCTGGCTATTTAGCATGAAGCAGTAGCAGAGTTGGTGAGAAGCTCACTTAGAGCAGTGGTGCAGTGCCCTTTGACACTCATTTAGAGATTTTACACAGTATTTATCAAGGGACATTTTACATAACATATTATCTTCACATTATCACACATTTTCTTTCTAGATTCATGAACAATGAAACATGTCCATAGGTAGACTGGGATGAAACTGAGTATACAAGAAATCTTAGCATGAAGCATGTGGGATGAATAAATGTTACTCTTAAATACTTTCTACGAAGTGAATGAATAAAATTTCAATCATGGTTTACTTTAGTTCTCTAAAATAGTTGACAGAACATGACTACAAACATGAAGCACATATTTATGGTTTCTGACTTACTTGCTGTCATTTAGGATGTGTGTGTGTGTGTGTGTGTGTGTGTGTGTGTGTGTGTGTGTACATGCATGCATTCATATGGATAATATTACCACATATCCCTCTTCTCTCTTACTTTCAACTCCTATCAGATTCCAAGACATTGCAACTTTAGGTTTTGTAGTATAACTAGTTAGTGCATAACCACTTTGTCCATTGATCACTGCCCATATATGCATGGTTTTAGGAGCATGGTCAACCTATCACAGAACACATAAGGATAAAAAATGGTTACTCCTACCCTGCAAGCTGCCAACTGTCAACAGTTTTTTTATAAAAAGTAAAATCATGAAACAATTGAATGAATTAGGAAATAGTTGGATTCAGGGTACCTGACTTCCAACCATACACCTGCTGCTACATTTGGTAACCTTAACTTCTGGTGAAGTGTTCAACTTGAGTTCCACACAATATCTTCTTTGACCTCTGTTTGCTAGCTTACACATATGTGGTAAAGCACACATGCTTAGCTTGGTTTAACATCGTGTGATTCTCTGGAATCAGACTTTCTGTCCTCTTCTTCTCAAGGTGCACAGAGACTACAACTACCACCCAACCAAGTGTCTGCAAACTTGCTCACAGAATTCATTGTGAACTGACAACTGGGCATGGCTTCCTCAGAAAGCTACCTTCCATTTGCAAGTTTGCTGCAAAAGAAAAAGAGAGAAAATACCCAGAATTACACCCCCAGGTACACAGCATCTCTCTGCATAGCAGCTCCTTCTTTCTTTGGCAAAGCATTGCTTCTGAAATCAAACCTCTGCCTTCCAGCACAACAAAAGATATCAGTCATTTAAAATGTGGGAATAGCTTTTCCTTGCAAGCCTTGGGACAGATCCACTATACAGCTCATGGCAGCTTTCCAAATCTTTCCTTGAACAAATTTCCGGAGCACATTCCCTCACTCATTGTCTGTCTCTGCACTAGGGTAGCTGCTCACAAGGCAGAGCTGATGTCAGTGCAACTCTTCTGATGGTTGGTGGCTTCTGTAGGAGACATGCAGATAGGTCTTCCATATAAGTAGATCAGTAATACTGACATGGATGTCTATCACACCAGTGATAGCTGTGGGTGTCAATCTGTATGTGCAGTCATCTGATCTTTTCAAAATCTTATCTTTTCTTTTTAATTTAATATATTTGAAATTTAAATTTGATATGTTGTTTCCATTCTCTCTCCCAGTTCCTATAATGTTGGTTCCTTAGAGGTCCTGTAAGTATAAATTTCAGACCACAGGTGTGATATGTATAGATCTTCCTGGGCAACTTAGTGCTGATCACTGAGTTAAATCCCCAGTGCCTGCTGATCCTCTCACTTGAGAGTGTTGGCCCCTTGATGAAGACTTTCTGGATCTTGGGGATATCCTCATGAACCTCTCCTGAGGTTCAGAAATGCCTCCCCTGTTCCTTTTACTTTACAGTATGATGACTTTGATCTGCTATGACAAATATGTTGTATGTTCTATCTGGCCTTTGCAAAAACCAGTTTCTCTTCAATAGTGCATTTTCAGAATAGATTTTCTTGAAACTCCTCAACCCCATAGATCCACCAACTACTTTTACAGAAAAAAAATGTTTTTCTCAACTTCTGTTTCCATAGTTTGGTCTACTTTCTGTAAAACAAAAAGACCAACAAGCAAGTGAAAAACACGGAAAATGTATTTCCAAATATATGTCTCCATTCCTCCCCAAGCACATCATCTACCAATAAATAATTCAAACCTCCTATCTCAGGCCTTGGAAGGAGTGATGCTCTGGCCTGCCATGCTTGGGTTTAAATCTCTTGTGGGAGACAAGCGCTCATCAGTTTTTATAGACTTTCTCTGTATTCGGAGTGTGATTGTGAGAACAGACCTAGGAAACTAACGCAGAGCTCCAAATGAATGAGCAGGGGCCCGTGGGCAAATCAATTGCTCCCCCAAGAGGTGAGAGGTGTGAATGAAAAAACTGGTAAAATGAAATAAAATAAAATAAAATAAAATAAAATAAAATAAAATAAAATAAAATAAAATAAAATAAAAATTGGCAGCCTGTCATGATTTACGGTCACTGTCTTTGGTGTAGTAAACCTAATCGCACCGGTTACTACTTCACTATAGTCGCCGCCGGAGTCCATTAGAAGGGTCTAATTTACACTGCAGTATAATTCATCTGTTTTATTAAGGTTGTGCTTGTATTTATGTTAGAAGTGAGGGCGGCCTCTGGCTCAGTGTTATACAGTCATTCTGTGAAAATGCCACAGGGCACAGCAGTTAATAAACCTGAAACTAGATTACAGCACCCGGATTGTTGACATCTGACAACTTTACTGTGAGTGTCGTTACGCCGATGCAGAATCTTATAAAAATAGACATTAGCGTCATCATTACTAGCCCATTCCAAATAATTACAGATCCCATTTATGGAGGCAGTTAAAGGGTCTTTACATATACTTTATTGAAACTCTTGGCTTTTAATCCTTCTTCTGTCTTCTTCCCAGTAAAACTTAACTTCATTTGCGATTGTGTTGAGGGTAAGGAAATCACTTCTTCGCAGAGCACTGACAATTTGAAGATAGAGATTCTATGGTAAAGGCATGTCACCATTCCAGCAAGATTAGAAATTTTCGTAAAACTGTTTTACCTACTGAGAAATGTGCGAAGGGTTCTGTGGGTTGCTGAGTGTCTGCTCACCTCTACTATAAATAACCAGTAGTGATACCTGACAGGGCACCATCCATGTAGCTCCCTCAGTGATGCTTACAGACCAGAATCCCTATTTCAAAGGACACCAGTCACTTCCTGAATGTCTTCCAAGAACTTTGTTTCGAGGAACTCATTAGTTGCACTGGGATATGGACAGACAAATCTTCTTTTCTAGAAGCGAAAATTGAGGACCAAGGGAGAAAGTGAGGTGCTACCAATTGTAATTCAAAGGATGGAGAAGTGCCATAAGGAATAAGTAAACAAAGTATTACTGGAGAGGTAAAGGCTGTTTTCAGCTTATTATTTTCTACCTCATGGACAGAACATCAATTTGACACAAGGTAGACTTTCACTTGAATCTAGGTATTAAAACTCACATTCAATGAGAAAATTGCTCTGCGTAATGTCTGACTTGGACAAGGTACACCATGAAAATTTTGATCAATACCATTAAAGACAAAGAGGGCAATATCAAGACCTAACACGGTTCTTTCTATCTTATAGAAAATCATCAATATTTATAGAATATGTGAATAAATTCTCCCAGAAATGTTTTAGTAGGACATTTCAAGAACACCACAGAACAGCAGTGGTAGAAAGAAAGTGTCAGACAGCATCTGAGGAGTCCTGGTTTGTCTGAGTCTCACCATCTTCAGACAGCAGTGTCTACTAGCTATGGCATGATATGAGGAAGAAAAGGCAACTTCAAATGTGTACACCAAATTCAGACATTGACTCTGTTTTTATCTATTCATTGACTTTGTGTTCACAACTTTACCTGCTTGGGTGTCTGTCTCTTCAATTTAAATGTAAAATCACATGATATAGAAACCCACATTGTCCCTTGCGATATTAAAATTCCATACTACACCGTCTATCCTTCAGATGTGGAAGTGCCATAATTTGGAGAGATTCAGGAGGTACCTTTGTGATTTACATCTGCCAAATGTTTTTAAAGAATATTTACTAACATAATTCTGTCTTGCATTTTCAACCAGTCACTAATTCTCATCACTAATGCTCCTAAGCATTACTCAAATCCACCATTTTTCTCTATTATTATAACCACTTATTAATTTAATGCTGTATCAGCACTTGTCAGGATTTGTGGGACTTCTGCGTATGTTTCTTGGACTGTATCTTTATCCAGTGAATTTTCTGTAGTTCCTAAATTCTAGATGACTCAAGCTCTGTTCATTAAGTTTTGACACATATATTTTCCCCAGTAGATATGACTATTAAATGAGAAAATATAAAAGAATTAGAAAAGAATCTGCTTTATTATAAACATTCCAAATGATAATTATGTAGTATATTATAGAGAATATTAGTCTCACAACTCAGATAATAGTGTCAAAAATAATATTACAATGTTTTAGGGTTCGTATGTTTCTCATGAGACATTACAGAAATCAATGGCTAAACAATTAGTTTTCTAAAGATATAGTTTGACTTCATCTGTATGAGTGCTTGCCTGCATGTACACATGCGTGTGTACCATATTTGCACATAATGCCTTTAGAGATTCAATAAGGGTTTCAGGTTTCCTAGAACAGGAGCTACAAGATGGTTATGGTCCAGCATGAGGGTACTTAGAACCAAATCCAGGTCATCTTCAAGAACAGTAAATAATTTAACAAATTGGTACATCTCTCCATCCCCTAAACTATCAGTTTATTCAAACACCTGTCTCATCTGAGGACTGATGGACAGTTGTTTCTTGTAGGGTAACCAGCATAGTAAAGCTGCTATGGTCCAGCAGGTTTCTCTTGCTTCTGATTCTCTTTTGATCCTCCTCCTTAGATTTGCAATAGTTAGGAGCAAAATAATCTAAATAATCTAGGGTTTTATTTGTATTTCAACCTTGATATCTAATCTCAACAAATTGGACAGTTTCTCACCCACTACTATATATGCTAACAAGACAGATGACACCATATTTTTTCCTACCCCTTCTGCAGGAGCTTTCTAGCACATCTTCTGTCCCACTGGATCTTTTGGAAAAACTTCTCTGAACTTGCTGACATGTGATAGTGGGAATTGTTTCAAATCAGTAACTGAGCATATTGTTAGAGATTCTAGCCAAAGATATAAGGCAAAAGAAACAAGAATCCACACAATGGAAAGATATAAATATACTTTATTTTCACCTAAAATAAAAATTTTGTAGAATTTTCAAAGAAATGGGTAAAAGGTGATGAGAGTTTTAAAATAGATCAAAGAAAATAGTTATATAAAACCAGCATGTCAATATCAATTTTGTTTCAGAATACTTGTGTCAATAATCCGGTGAGAGGGCATTGTAAAATGGGTACATGGCATGGAATAAGTGTATATGCACAGTAGTTTCAAAATCACAGAATAGAAATAATTTTAAGGATGAGCATGTAAGACCATGAATATGCTTCTGAAATGGTGTAAAGAAGAACTGGACACAAGAAAGCAATGTTAGCATTGTTGCAAGTGTCATCAACCTTAAGATGGCAGGTTCCCCCAAATGAAGCATTAACTCATTAAAAATTTTGTAAAAAAATTGCCTTGAATATTATAGAGACATATAATGTAATACAACGTATTTGGGGAATGTATAGCGCCTTAGGATCAGTTCGGGCTTACAGACTTGCTCCAAAACTTACCATAAGATTCATGTTAAAGACAATTCAGTTTTGCCCTAAGCTATGGATAACCACAGTAGAATAAGCATTGAAAAAAGGTAGACATATATGTGAGCAATGACAGATTGAACAAGAAAAATATTTTCATATACTATTTTAACTGTCTATAAAATATTTAAGCTTTGAATCTATAAATTGGCAAAATGGCCATTTTTACCATCCCTGACCACAAGCTGTATTGCAGAGCAATCCTGATAAAAACTGTATGGTATTGGTACAGAGACAGGCAGGTAGATCAATGGAATAGAATTGAAGACCCAGACATGAACCCACACACCTACGATCACTTGATCTTGGACAAAGGAACTCAAACAATCCAGTGGAAAAAAGATAGCATTTTCAACATATGGTGCTAGTTCAACTGGGGTTCAGCATGTAGAAAAATGCAAATCAACCCATTCTTATCTCCTTGTAACAATGCTCAAGTCCAAGTAGATCAAAGACCTTCACATAAGACCATTTCTTCGGGGGCATCTCAACCATTCATTATTCCTCAATTAAAGGATGCACATATAAACTTTTTAAAAATACTAAAGAACAGATGTTTTCTTTCTTGTTTAAAAAACCAATTGCACAAAGAATATAGGATCACTTGAATAGTATTCCTGAAAAAATTATATGTCACTATGTAATATATTTACTTATATGTAAACTTATATAAACTCTGTTCCTCAACCCAGTAGAGTCTTCATACATCTCAAGTTTACTAGATAAATCCAAATGAGGGCATACTGCAAGATAACTGATTTGTAGTTGTTAAAATTTATTTGGAATGTTGCACCAATTACTTTGATCTTGGTGTTATTTTCTCTTGTAAAAGAGGTTTACAAATCCATGTTTAATGTGTTATGATATTATCCATAAAAATGTACTTATCTGTACATAGATCTTGAGAAATATATGTACAATTTGATGGAAATAAAGATTAATACAGCAAAGGCATTATGTATTAAGGTTGGGTATTTCTCAGTGAAGAATATGATTTTATTATATTTTCAGAAAAATCTGTTTGTTTGGAAAGTCTCTAGAAACTCATATTCCCTGATACTATTCTACCACAAGTTTGAGGAATTCAAATCCTTGCCACATCTTATCAGGTCAGTCATAATGTGTTCCCTAAGAAGATGTGCCTTCATGGTTTTTTTTTTCTGGCCCTGTTTTTCTACCTTGTACACTCAGCTCTGCCTTTGATGTCTTATTCACTATGATCTACCTCAGAGGTGTTCCTCTCCATGCTTGCACTATGTGATATTCCTTCTTCTCTGTCTTCCTTTACTGATGTGACCTACTCATCATCCCTCACGTATCTCACATCTACGACCACCAAAATAGTATTCTGATCATAACATAAGACATGGCTTTTATCATCCTCTGTCCTCTCTGTCCTTTTAAGCCGCTCTTTATTGAATTCAGAGATCACTGGGGTTGTAGTACCCTCATTTTCTCTTTATTATTATCCTGCTTTGGAATTTGTGCTCAGAAAATATGATGTTCATATTCGTGCAATTAGATTACACAGAATCATCTGGCTCATATTAGTAAGATGGTAAGTAAGCAATGAAAAAATAAATTTAATGAAATCTGTAAAGCACAGACATTCTTAGATGCTGGTTGTGATGGTAAGTATGTGAGAGAAAGAATAAAATAAACCTCTAACCTTTACTAAAGCTCAAGTCTGAGAAAAGTTCATTCAGTGCTCCTGTCTGTAGTTTCCTTCACTGTATGTTTGTACTTTTTGTACTTAATTATATTCATAGCCTGAGCAATATCCAGAGTCTCCTGACCTATTCTGGCATAGGACACAGTTTGTAAGGATCCCCATATGACAGTTTTCCTTATATTCCTTTATGTGCCCTGAGAAAGTGTCTAGAATTCTCTGACCTTCAGATTTACTTCACACCTTGGCCCCATCTTGAGGATAGCCTTTAATCCACTTCTTGTCCTTAATTCTTTCTCATTGTGCCTTTCACTCTGGTGACGTGTTGACTTTGAGGACACGACTATATCACAAGTTAATATAGAAGAACAGCATCTTCGAATTGTCTACTCATTGAAATTAACCAAAATAGGGAAGCCAGCTGATGATCCTAATTTCAAACATGACTGAAATCTCGGTGGTCCCCAAATAATTAGGTCCAAATGATTGTGTCTAAATAATTGGGCAATGGGATGCTATTATGCAGTATAGCGATTATCAGCATTAGTGTAGTCAATACTAGAAATAAAGATTAACGGAGTAGGGTCTTTTTCATAGAGTGTTAAATGTGTTCCACACTGAAATTTGGTGGACTATTAGGGCATCAGTGTTGACTGTGAATGGCTGAATTGGTTTTGTGTTATAAAGGCTGTCATGGCCACCAGTGCCTCCAGCTAGGGCAGACTATTCTCTCTTGAAATATGTTTAAATTTGGAAACAAAAGAACTGCATCTAGGTGTCATCTCTACAGAAACACCCCACAACCTCAGGTTGGTTAAGACACTGCCAATCCACCCACGAAAGCAATTATTAAATGCTAAAAGCAAACAAAAGTATAATTTAAGACTCCCATAGCTTTAAGGAAAATATGAGTTTCTATCTCCAAGGGCATGAAGTCAACCCCAGCCCAGGATGCTGTGCTTTTATGAGGCATAAGTGCCCTTTCTGGGATTCCCAGCTTTGCAAAGTATCTAAGTCTAATTAAATCCCTTTGTGAAAACTTTAAATACACTTAATTAAAATAGGTAGACTCAGGATGATTAATTCCAAAAGCAAGTAGGTTAAAGTGCAGGCTCATTTCTTCTGCTAATTAGTTGAAGGATGATCTTCCTTGCCAAGGGGCCAAATGCCATGAGATTCATTTCTTCATTTCAAATCTGTTTTTAAATGTCTTTCTGAAGCCTTTAGGCTTTGGAGTTTAAATTCTATGAAAATTGAATGCCGAGGATTATTTCTTCTTATTTTATACTTAGTTAAACCCAAGACAGGGCTCAGTAAGATCCAAGGATTATAGAGTGCCCAATGGCTGTTGAATCCATACACTTGGTCAGCAAAACTGGCCACATGGCAGTTTTATGTGCTTTTCAATACTCCTGAGAGATGATCCTAGCTTCATCTGTTATGATAGTTTTCAGACAATGTAACTCATTTATTTAAGTTTTGATTCTTTGAAATACTAACTTGGCATTGAGGTGGCTGATTCGCCAGGATGGCAGACCTAACTGTCCTTATGACATTAAATTCCAGCCTTTCAGGGGTTGGTAGGATGACCTGATTTCTGTCATGTGGAAGGAAATGTCTTATCAAAATGGTTTCTATAATAAATTTAAATATTCTTTCTACAATACTAAATGAGATTGCCATCCTATAGAAAAATACACTTACTGTGTACACCTTCAATAATCTTCATTGTCTATGTCAAGTCCTGTCTAGATTGTCCCCAGGCAATTTTCTGTTTTCTTCTTATGTTTTCTACACAATGTGATGGGGATGCCCAGTGACATAATGAAATCTCTCTAAAATCTCTTAATACAAAATCCTGTATAAGAATATAAATTTTTCTCCATGCAATTTCACCATACTACAATTCAGACTTGCTGGTAACGTAAAGCAGAGGATTTGGCATCCTCTCAGGAACCTGAAACAGCTGATTCCACCAAGGTAGGAAGCTACACTCCTCAAAGACTCATTTCTGAGCAGTACTTTCTGACCAAACGAGGTGGATCCAACTGTTCTCACTTCCTCTCTGCTATTCTTTTTTTTTTTTCTGACTTAATTTTTTTTTTATTATTATTAACTTGAGTATTTCTTATATACATTTCGAATGTTATTCCCTTTCCCGGTTTCCAGGCAAACATCCCCCTCCCCCCTCCCCTTCTATGTCTATAATCATTCTCAGTCTCAATTAGGACAGCATTTTTGTCTTCAGGGAAGAGGATACATGTATGAGTACAGCACCCCTTTATGTTTCATATATGATATACAGAATATATATTTATCTAAACATGAATCAAAACTGCATAGTAACAAGGTGAAAGAATAATAAGGCAGAGGTGTGTGTGTGAGTGTGTGTGTGTGTGTGTGTGTGTGTGTGTGTGCATGTGTGCATGTGTGCATGTATATGTTCAGGGGGAAGCAAGAAAATAATCTACCTGCTATTCTTTAGTGCCAGACATCTTGATGTGTGTTATTGCACTTTGATTTTTTTCTTTAACCTTTTGAAACAGATGCCTTCATGGGCTTAGCATTATTCATATATGCTGGTCTGGCTGACTGGTGAGCCACAAGGATGTGCCTTACTCCAGTAGAATTATAAACATATGTCACCATGCACAACTTTTATTAATAGGTTCTGGGGAACAACCTCTGGTTCTCACATCTGCATAGCAAGTGTTTTACTAACTGAACTACTTCTGAGGCTCCAAAGCAAATTTCTTTCATTTATTTTGAAATAATTTTTAAAGCCCATGTTCTAGACTTTGAGACAACCTATAGTTCTGCTAAGTGTCTTAGTGTTTTTTCCCCATTTTTATTACATTGGGTATTTCTTATTTACATTTCAAATGTTATTTCCTTTCTCAGTTTCCTGTCCAACAGCCCCCTAATCCCTTCCCCCACTTCTATTTCTATATGGGTGTTCCCCTCCCCATCTACCCCACATTACCAGCCCCCAACAATCCCCTACACTGGGGGTCCAACCTTGGCAGAACCAAGGGCTTCACCTTCCACTGGTGCCCCAACATGGCTATTCACTGCTACATATGCAGTTGGAGCCCTGGGTCAGCCCATGACTAGTCTTTGAGTAGTGGTTTAGTTCTTGGATGGTTGGCATTGTTGTTCTTATGGGGTCACAAGCCTCTTCAGCTCTCTGAGTCCTTTCTTTAATTCCTCCAATGAGGGTCCCATTCTCAATTCAGTGGTTTGCTGTTAGCATTCACCTCTGTATTTGACATGTTCTGGCTGTATCTCTAGGGAGAGATCTATATCTGATTCTTTAGTTTTAAATGATAAAATTATATTTAGAAGAACAAACACAAGTATAATTCTTGAATAGCTCACATCATTGTTTTTAGTCTTTAAATATTGTCTATTACTTTTAAATTGTGTGAATATACATGTGGTTGTGTGTGAGTTTTTCCACATGAGTGTAGTGCCAGGGGAACCCAGGAAGGAACATAAGGTCTCCTAGATCTTGAGCTATTATTGATGGCTGATGTCAGCTGCCTGATATGAGTACTAGAAGACAAACTTAGGTCCTATAAAAGAGCAGTATGTACTTTGAACAGCTGGGCTGTATCCCCAGTCATCAACTAACATACTTTTAAAATGAACATTATGCTAGAAAAGTCTCAGGTCTATAATCAAATAACAGGAATTTATAGAAAATGTTTCTATTTGTCATACCTTTACATATTAGCTCCTTCAATATCACTATCCCCTGCAAATATGAGTGTTTGTGTGTGTGTGTGTGTGTGTGTGTGTGTGTGTGTATGTATTTTACATTTGAAGATTTAAATTGTATGCATCTCAGTCACTCAAGGTCTATAGGGTCCAGTCGATGTTGTGCATTATTAACACTGAAGCAACTGTACAAGCAATGTACCTGTCTTCAAAGCATCGAAGCACATGTTCAGTGCCTACAAATCTTTTCATCATTCCTGCTTATATACATATGCCTCCTAACACTCACTCCCTTCCACTTAAAGCTCTGACAACTAAAGTAGTATGTTTTGAAATCAAGAATCTCTTGTGCTTAATTTTTTTAATACACTCTCCCAGGTCTAAAATTGACTTGTTATAACTTAGTAAATGTGAGCTATGTAACTAGATAAATTTCTCCTAAAACTTGTAAATAAATTCCTAATTTCCAGTTGATTATCTTGATTTTGCATAGGAGTAACCTGGACTCATAAGTGAGGGCTGGTTCCAACTCAACTGAAGTTACAAAACCATGGAATCTTGATAAGTAATTGAATTTGGTACCACCAACCTCATTCACTACTCTTCCTTATCTGACAATTATAATACTTTTTCTTCATCATCATCTCAAGTAGAGATTTAGAGCATCCTTCCTTTTGCTGACATCTCGTGAACAATACTCCCCAGGGAAAAAGCATAAGTTAGTACAAATTTCCAGCAGCTTTGAATCTGTCAGGAAAATGAAGATATCTGAAGGGATATCATTCCTCAACTCTTTCAGGAGTATATAGCAGCAGCTTAAAACAAATACTGAAATAGAGAAATTAAGTTCTCTAAATTTGGAAACTACATATTGAGCAAGAGATTAAACGTCTGTATAGAAAATCTGTCAATCTACCCAAAGTATTCCTTCAAAATACAAAAATGTGTTGCTGTTGTGTTTGATCCTGGTCTTACTTTGCAATTTATACACATGCTGTAACAGATCTCCAATACACTGTCAGTTGTACCTGAATTTTAATCTTCTGTAGTACTGGGAACCTTCTTTATGAGGCAGAGGTAGATAGAATTAAGAATTAGGTATCTGAGGTCCTACTTCAATTCTACTACTTACTGGCTGATGGGAAATTTTAATTAAGATCTTTGAATTCCATATCTATTAAATGAAATTTGAAATATAAACACATACCAAAAACAATGTAAATGAATTATCTTTGAATGTGCAAAAGAGTGGGTCTTTGTTTCTATATGTGTTTCTGTGTCTTTTCTTGGTCTCTTTTCCTTTTCTTTATATCTTGATTTGAGTTGTTTCATTTTGTTTTATTATTATATTTATTACTAGATGCCTGTTTGTTTTTTAACAACAGACAGAAAAGGAATGAATTGATATGGGAGGTGACATGGGGAAGAACTCAGTGGAGTAAAGAGAGGAAAATATTAACTGTAATATATTGTATGGAAAAGATTTATTTTAAATAAAAGAAAAGTAAATTACAGAAAAAATATGCCTGTGCTTTCTCTGATGGCATTAATGCAATAAAATTAGAAAATTATGTTTCAGATCTCAGCTACTGGGTCACAACATAGCTAAAACATATCTTGATCACCAGATGTGAGAAGCTGTGTAGATATACAGATGTGATAAATTAATAATGGAAAACATTAGAGCAAGACATGTATTGATATTGGGAACAAATTCAAATTTAGTGAATTCCTTTTTGGAAAGTTGGGTGAGCATTCTGAGTCCTGTACTCCCTTTGAGGAGTGGGAAGGAGTTTATCTCATTTCAAGCAAGGCCAGAGAATTTCCAAGAACACTATTCAAAGACTTGATGCAGTTTCCCCTACTCCTTCAAGTACAGAGATCAATAGAGACTTTGTTGGACTAACACCTGAAAAATTCAATGATGCAATGACCAGTAAGTATCTGAAATTGCTAGTGGCTGTATGTAATGATGTTAAAGTGTCTTGTCATGGATCAATGGACACAACTTTGTGTTTCTGCTTAAAGTGTGTGAGTGTGTGTGTGTGTGTGTGTGTGTATACATAATTCTTCTAGCCCTTTAAAAACATATACTGATTGCAAAATCAATCTTTGATTACTTTTGGCATTTTAAGCAAGTAGTAGACAGGTGCTTCTCCACCCCTGCAGATGAGAAATAAATAACAAGATGAGTTTACACAGATACCGCAAAAGTGATGCACTGGAAAATTATCTTAGTTCTGAGCACTTCTATAGTCCAGCGATGGTTTTTGTATAAGTGTCCCTGTAGAACCCCAGGAAATAAGAATAGTTTGGTTGGTTGTGTCTTCTGCCTCATTCAGGTTTTTGTTCAAATACCATAGGGGAGAGAGCTGGACCCTTGGAAGTGCCGACGCTCCTGAGAACCCAAAGGATATAAACTTTCTTCTCTCATTCCTGACCCAAGAGGAAGTCACCTAGTGACATCTATGCTCCCTGGGCACAGGGACCTAGAAGCAGTCAGGGGCAGGCTCCTTCAGGATTCTGCGTGTATAGAGAGCTGAAAGCTGGTCACCCAGAACTCTTACACAACTGAGAGCAGAGCTCTCTGACCCCAGATCCAGTTGAAAGAAAGAGGTCTACAGGAGGGCTGACACACAGGCCTTCAGGAGTGTCAAGCCACTGTCAGAGACAGCAAGAAAAGCTAACACCAGAGACAAACTAATGGTAAGAGGCAAGCTCAGGAACCTAATCAACAGAAACCAAGATGACTTGGCATCATCAAAACCCAGTTCTACCACCAAAGCAAATACTGGATAGCCAAACACACCGGAAAAGCAAAATGTAGATTTAAAATCACATTTCAGGATGATGATGGAGGACTTTAAGGACATAAATAACTTCCTTAAAGATATACAGGACAAAACAAGTAAACAAGTAGAAGCCCTTAAAGAGGAAACACAAAAATCCCTTAAAGAATTACAGGAAAACACAACCAAACATGTGACGGAATTGAACAAAACCAACTAGAATTTTAAAATGGAAATAGAAACAATTAAAAAAAAAGCACAAAGAGAGACAACCCGGGAGATTGAAATTCTAGGGAAAAGATCAGGAGTCATAGATGCAAGCATCACCAACAGAATACAAGAGATAGAAGAGAGAATCTCAGGGGTAAAAGATACAATAGAAAACATCAGCACAATCATCACAGATAATGGAAAATGCAAAAAGCTCTTACGCCAAACATCCAGGAAATCCAGGACACAATGAGAAGATCAAACCTAAGGACAATAGGTATAGAAGAAAGTGAAGACAACCAACTTAAAGGGCCAGTAAATATCTTCAATAAAATCATAGAAGAAAACTTGCCTAAACTAAATAAAGAGATGCCCATAAACATACAAGAAGCAAACAGAACTGTAAATAGACTGGACAAGAAAAGAAATTACTCTGTTACATAATAGTCAAAACACCAAATGTACAAAAGAAAAAAAGAATTTTAAAAGCAGTAAGGGAAAAATGTCAAGTAACGTATAAAGCCAGACCTATAAGAATTATAACAGACTTCTCACCAGAGACTATGAAAGCCAGAAGATCCTGGACAGATGTCATACAGACCCTAAGAGAACACAAATGCCAGCATAGGCTACTATATCCAGAAAAATTCTCAATTGATATAGATGGAGAAACCAAGATATTCCATGACAAAAACCAAATTTACACAATATCTTTCTACTAATCCAGCCCTACAAAGGATAATAGATGGAAAACTCCAAAAAAAGGAGGGAAACTACACACTAGAAAAAGCAAGAAAGTAATCTCCTTGAAACAAAACAAAAAGGAGAGAGACAAAAACGTAATTGCAACTCTAACAATGAAAATAACAAGAAGCAACAATCACTATTCCTTAATATCTCTTAACATCAATGAATCCAATACTCCAATAAAAACATATAGACTAACAGACTGGATACATAAAGGTGACCCAGCATTTTGCTACATTCAGGAAAAACACAAGAAACAAAGACAGATATTACCTCAGAGTAAAAGGTTAGAAAACAAATTTCTAAGTAAATGGTCCAAAGAAACGAGCTGGAGTATTCATTCTAATATTGAATAAAATCGAATATCAACCAAAAGTGATCGAAAAAGATAAGGAAGGACACTTCCTATTCATCAAAGGAAAAATTCGCCAAGATGAACTCTTTTTTTGAATTTTTAATTTTATTTTATTATCATTGAAAAATATTATCAGACAGTTAGCATAACCTTGAATTCTATTAGGCGGAGTGATACATATGCTTTATTTTATTATAGTCTGCCTAGATGCATGTAAGTTTTCAAGTAATATTAATTGTGTATCAGTATTTATTAAAATTAAAACATACTGAGGTTAAATTAAGGGCATGAACTTTCTTACCAGGATACATTCAACATGCATTAACATAGCATATGCATATTAAATATGTTCACTTAGTCTACATAGAACCAGCACAATACAAAGTTATAAAAGTTTATTGATAATATACTGGAAGACAACAATAAATATTTTATTTGTAAATGTTACATTTCTGAGTTGAGAAAAAAATTCCTGCTTAAAAATAGCAAAAACTGCACAATACTAAGGCTCTATAAATCATATGTTGGTATATATAAGTTACCAATGGAAAATGAACTAAACTAAGCATAGAAATTAGGCATTTGATAAGAGCATACAGTTTTTTATTCTACTCTGTGTCTGTATATTAATATTCATAGTTCTAGATTGGGCATGTTTCCAAGAGGATATCATCTCTGTTTATATCAAAACTTCATACATAAAATATTTGTTTTAGCAAAAGCAGTATGAGGTGCAACTTAGTGACAGCACATTCTTCTGACACACATGAAGGTTCTTCTATGAAGCCATAATTATGCTTATACCTAAACCACACAAAGACTCAACAAAGAAAGAGAACTTCAGATCAATTTCCCTTATGAATATTGACGCAAAAAATATCAATAAAACTCTTGAAAACCAAATCCAAGAACACATCAAGCGACCGTCCATCATGATCAAGTAGGCTTCATCCCAGGGTTGGAGGGATGGTTCAATATATAGAAATCCATCAACATAATCCACTATATAAACAAACTCAAATAAAACCACATGATCATTTCATTAAATGCTTAGAAAGCATTTGACAAAATTCAACACCCTTTCATGATAAAAGTCCTGGAAAGATCAGGAATTCAAGGCCCATACCTAAATATAGTAAAAGCAATATACCGCAAACCACAAGCTGACATTAAACTGAATGGAGAGAACCTTGAAGTAATCCTACTAAAATCAGGGACTAGAAAAGGCTGCCCACTCTCTCCCTACTTATTCAAAGTACTTAGTACTAGTACTCGATGTCCTAGCCAGAGCAATCAGAAAACAAAAGGAGCTCAAATTGAAAAGGAAAAAGTCAAAATATCACAATTTGTAGATGATATGATAGTATACTTATGGGACCCCAAAAGTTCTACCTGGGAACTTGTAAGGCTGATAAACAACTTCAGAAAACTGGCTGGATATATAATGAACTCAAACAAATTAGTAGCCTCTTTCTACTCAAAGGATAAAAAAGCTGAGAAAGAAATTAGGGAAACGACACCTTCATAATAGTCCCAAATAATATAAAATACCTTGGTGTGACTCTAAGCAAGGAATTGAAAGATGTGTATGACAAGAACTTCAAGTCTCTGAGGAAAGAAATTGAAGAAGATCTCAGAAGATGGAAAGATCTCCCATGCTCATGGATTGCCAGGATTAATATAGTAAAAATGACCATTTTTCCAAAACCAATCTACACATTCAATTCAATTCCAATCAAAATTCCAACTCAATTTTTCATAGAGTTAGAAAGAACAATTTGCAAATTCATTTGGAATAACAAAAACCTAGGAGAGCTAAAACTATCCTCAACAATGAAAGAACTTTTGGAGGAATCACCATCCCTGACCTCAATCTGTATTACAGAGCAAAAGTGATAAAAACTGTATGGTATTGGTACAGAAACATACAGGTACATCAAGGGAAAGAGTTGAAGACCCAGAAATGAACCCACACACCTATGGTCACTTGATCTTTGACAAAGGAGCTATAACAATCCAGTAGAAAAAAGATAGCATTTTCAACAAATGGTGCTGGTTCAATCTGAGGTCAGCATGTAGAAGAATGCAAATTGATCCATTCTTATCACCCATGACAAAGCTTAAGTCCTAGTGGATCAAGGACCTCCACATCAAAGTAGATACACTCAAATTTATAGAAGAAAAAGTGGGGAAGAGTCTCTATCACATACACACTGGGGAAAATTTCCTGAAAAAAAAAAAAAAAGCACCAATGACTTATGCTCTAAGATCAGGAATCGACAAATGGGACCTCATAAAACTGCAAAGCTTCTGTAGGGCAAAGGACAGACAAAATGGCAACTAACAGAGCTAATCAAAGAATTCTCAGCTGAGGAATATGGAATGGTTGAAAAGTACCTAAAGAAATGTTCAACATCCTTAGTCATCAGGGAAATGCAAATCAAAACAACCCTGAGATTCTGCCTCGTACCAGTCAGAACTCAAAAACTGAGGTGATAACAGATGCTGGTGATGATGTGGAAAAAGAGGACTGCAAACTGGTACGACCACTCTGGAAATCTGTGTGGAGGTTCCACAGAAAATTGGATATTGCACTCTCTGAGGACCCAGCTATACCTATCCTGGACCTATACCCAAATGATGCCCCAAAATATAACAAAGACACATGTTCTACTATGTTCATAGGAGACTTATTTATAATAGCCAGAAGTTAGAAAAAACCAAGATGCCCTTCAACAGAGGAATGAATATATATATATATACAGAAAATGTGGCAAATCTACACAGTGGAGTACTACTCAGCTATCAAAAACAGTGACTTCATGAACAAATGAATTGAACTAGAAAATATCATTCTGAGTGAGATAACCCGATCACATAAACACACATGTGGTATGCACTCGCTGATAAGTAGATAATAGCCCAAAAGCTCGAATTACCCAAGATACAATTTACAGACCACATTTAGCTCAAGAAGAAGGATAACCAAAGTGCAGATGCTTCAATCCTTCTTAAAATGGAGAACAAACATATTCATAGGAGGGGGTATGGAGGCAAAGTTTGGAGCAGAGACTGAAGGGACAGCCATTCATAGCCTGCCTCATATGTGGCCCATATATATACAGCCACCAAAACTAGATAAGATTGATGATGCCAAGAAGTTCAAACTGACAGGAGCCTAATATAGCTGTCTCCTGAGAGGCTGTGCCAGAGCATGTCAAATGCAGAGGTGAGTGTTAGCAGCAAACCAGTGAACTGAGAACAGGACCCCTGTTGGGGGAATTAGAGAAACTGTTGAAAGAGCTGAAGGGGCTTGCCACCCCACAAGAACAGCACTGCCAACCAACCAGAGCTCCAAGGGACTAAACCACTACGCAAAGGCTATATGGCTCCACTGACCCATGGTTCCAGTTGCCTATGTAGCAGAGGATGGCCTTGTTGTGCACCAAATGAAGGAGAAGCCCTTGGTCCTGTCAAGGTTGGACCCCCAGTGTAAGGGAATTTCGGGGGTGGGGCAGGAAGGGGTAATGGATGGGGAGGAGAAGACCCTTATAGAAGAAGGGGAGGGAGAGGGAATAGGGGACTTATGTACAGGAAACCAGGAAAGAGAATAACATTTAAAATATAATATATCCAATAAAAAAAGAGGAAAAAAAAGAAATAGAAAAACATCCAATAAAAAACAGAAAAAAATAAAATCAGTAAAAAATTAAAAAAAAAAAAAAAACTCTGGATGGGGCCAGTTGGGAAGAATATGGTCCATGTGATTAAAGAGAAGGAAAAACTGCAATTATTATACTGTCAAAAAATAAAAATTAAATTAAAAAAGGTAAACTAAAATAATAGGCTAGAAGGTATACATCAATTTACAGATCTGACAAAAGAAAGACAGCCCCATTAATTTATACAGTACTCTTACAAAGAAAAAGACAAGTAAATGAAACATATCAAAAAAATAAAAAAGTATCAGTGAAAGACTGATAAACTCTTAAGAAGTAATTAACATCCACAGAAATAAAACTTAATAGTTAATGAGACATTATTTCGCTCTCAAAAGAAGAGTCCTCATTTGGAAAGTAAATATAAAAGTTTGGACCAAAATTTGTTTAATCTGAAAATGCAATGCTTAATAACTGATAAATTGACCACCATGTTATGTCTGTGACTGGTTTTGTTATTTGGTATTGTAGATAGAGACCACTCACATAATATATGCAAGTATTCTGCACCACACTACAGTGCTGGCTCAAGTACTCCTCATTTTATATTTTGGCAGTGATATATTATTCATTCATTTATTTATTTATCTTCATTTCATTATTTCTTCTTTCATTTTATTTTTCAGTATAAAGTTAAACATGTACACACATACACAATACACAAACACGATACACACATACGATACAGTTCCAGAGCAAGAAAACATATTAAAATCTATACAAGTATGTTTATAGTAATTATTCTCCATAGTCCTAAGTTAGAATCAACCTGATTATTTATTGATAGGAGAAAGGATAGCAATGAATGCCTGGTTCCTGAAATAGGAGGCAATTAGTCAAGGACAAACCCATAATCTCTAATACTTGTAATAACTAAACTGTATCTGGAGAGAAAAAATATGAAAAGACAAGCATACAGTCATATAATCCAAGTTTGCAATTACAGAAAGTCCAGGGTAACAACTTGTGTTTGATGGACAAATGCATAGTAGCTGTATAGAGGTTGCAGACTGAACTAGGTCACAGGAAATTGTCTTGTGGGACTGAATGTTCTGCTTACCACACTGGAAGTCTTCAACAGCATTGCATGCATGGGTTAAAGTCTCATCAGCAGGTATTCTTGAGATCTTTGCAATTCACCCTAAGGATGTTTCATCTCAAATTACAAGTTGATTAAGCCTAATGTGTGCTATGTGATAGACGCCTCATTATGCATGAGGCACAGTCACTGTGCAGAAAGTCTTCCTCTCCAGTGAATTTACATGTGTAACACAGAAGTGAGTTACTAACGTGAGGATTCACAAAAATGTTCATTAGAGAATTACCTTCCAAAGTGTTAGGTCAACTTAGCAAAAACTGTTTAAACACTAGCACAGTTGTTCCCAGGTAAATATTTATGACAAAGATAACATTTCCAGTGTTGTGGAGATTGGAGATGAGAATAAAAGATGAAATAAAAATTGTTGGTTTTGATTACACCAGCATGATGGGAAGAGAAAATCGGTGCTTTTATTAGGAAGTACTAGGGGCTGGACATGGTAGCTTGTGTACAATCCCAGCATTCCATAAGTTGAGGCAGAAGGATTGCTGCAAAATACAAGCCAGCCTTAAAAACAAGTAAAACACCTTTTTTAAATGAATAAAAAGAGACCAAAATAAAGAAACAAAAAGAAAATATTAAGACATAGCTGGGGCTGTATGACAGAAGAGAAGGAACGTATGTTTCATTACTCAGGTGGGACTTTGACTAGACACTTTAGGGAATTGAACGTAATGCCAATGGGCATGATCATTAGACCAACAGAGTTCTCAATTCATCTTTAGAAGTCTTGTCAGTGAAGAGGCATAAACCCACTGCAAGTGTCTCAGAGCATCCCAGTGGTTCCGTCACTGGTTCTCAGGAGCATTTCCCAGCAAAAATGTGTTCCTGCATGCCTGGATTTCCACAATAAGCTAGAGTAGTCAACTCCTACATCAGAGTTTAGAAAAATAAATAAAACCAAGTAACCAACCAAACAAGCAGTAAACAATGAAAAGTGTATGGTACCTCTCATTGATTTTGAATAGTAAAGCAGGGTCACAGCATAGCAGATCCCTTTTGACCAGTGTGCTGATGGCTCAGACAGATGACCCTAACTGATACAAGCAACTTCCAAAAATAATATTAACAGGAATAAAACAATAAAAGTAATGTCATGGTATGAATGGTCACTGAGAAGAGGTCTTGGTTCGACATCCACCCACCTTGGTGTCAGGCATCCATTTGGGTTGATTCATTCACCCCATACGCACTCTCACAGTCTTCTCAATCCTCTGATAAACAGTTGAATTTTAGAGAAACTTAAAGGGCTTAAGATCATACAATTAGTAACCCACCCATACAAGTCATATTTATGCTTCAAAGCAACATATATTTAAGTCATACTTAAAAAGCTTGAGGGTCCATGTAGCTCATACAGCACTGTGTTGAAATTCTAGAAGTATGTTGCCCTACTAAGTGTGCATTCATCATTCCAAAGGAAACTATTTGTGCTGCATTATCTAGTTCCACACTCCCGGGTTTACTTAAGTTTTAGCTTAGATTACTCATCTTTTTGAATATACCATCTAGGGCATTCAATGTATGTCCTCAAATGTCCCTTAGTTGGGACAACATTCCACATTGTTTCTGAGAACGATGACTTTCAATTGTATAGATTATTGCTCTCAGGGACTGTAGGATGTTGTTCTCAGGATTTAACTGCTACTATGTAGTTTATTTTTTGTTTGTTTTTGTTTTGTCTTTGTTTTTGTTTTTGATAAAGGCTGTGAAGAGACGGTAATGTTACACTAAGGCTGTGAACCAAGCATAACTTGTTTCTGGGTATATGCTAAAGGTAAATGCTGCTCTTATAGGAGAGAATAGTGGTGACCAGGATATAAGAATGATGTATGTTTGAAATGAGAATGGATAGAACATGCTTAAGGAGTAGAAGACTCTAGTTGGATATAAGGAATGAGTTTTAATGTTCTAGAATCTATAGATTGGCAATATGGCTATGGTTTAGTGCAAGCTTGAAAATTCTCCACATTAAGATCTAGCAAATATCTGAGGTAATGGATGTTTATTATTCTTCTGATTATTATATATTTATAAAAACTTACATGTGTGTGATATACTTTTCTGATTGTTAACATGCATTATATATATGTGTGTGTGTGTGTGTGTGTATGTGTGTATGTGTGTGTGTGTGTGTGTGTGTGTGTCTCCACACTGATGTCAATTTAAGCTTGGTAATATTTGCTTGGAGCATTTTATTGGGGAACTTTCCTGTCTCTTCTTCTTCTGCACACAACACTCTGTAGAAGAGAGTTGACATGTATAGCTCGCATCTATGTTTTTGCTCTTAAACACTTTTATACTAGATGAGGCAACTTCTTCACAAAACATTGAGTTCATAGTTTTCTGAGTACTGCTTGTTCTTACTTCTTTTGATGTGTCTGTCTTCTAGGTTCCATGAGTTGGATGCAGTGACAGCAACATGCCTTGTCTCTTGAACAGAAGCCTCTGTCTGATTAGATTCATTTGAAACTTGTTAATGCAGTCAGCTTGTGCACACCATCAATAATAGGATCAGTATCCAGTACATGCTGTCACTTATCTTCGTCACACCTCAGCATCCTTTAGAACTGTCTAAAGCAAAGTATATGTATTCTACTTATGTGCTAGCATGATGTCCCTTACATAGAACATGTACCATTTTATCAAACATCCCCATATACCAATAGAGAAAAGTAAGATAACTCAGAGGTTATTCCTGTGTGTGTGTGTGTGTGTGTGTGTATCTTACCTTTTGTCTAAATAAATGATAATTTCATGAATATGAAAGTATTACTATCACTTCAATAGGAAATTATTCATAAAATTAGATACATATCCAAAAAAGTGGAACTATTAGCCTGGAGAAAATCACAAGTGATCCCATATACATTGCAAACAATGGTTTCCCAATTTCTTCACATCACTGATAACATTGGTATGTATTTTTTAATAACCTTTTAAAAATAATAACCAGTATAAAAGATGCTAGGTACCACATTTATCTATTTGTAGACAGATAAGTAACATAAATGTTATAGATACATATAGTGAAATATCCATCTACAATAAGAAAGAAAATCTTCCTAGGTATTCTACCATAGGAGAGTTTGAACAGTATAACATTTAGGAAAATAAGCAGGTGAGAGGAGGGCAGGCACTACCTGATTTCACCTTTGAGAAGTGTAAAGTAGACACCTTCTCAGAAGCAGGAGGCAGAATGTTAGCATGGTAAAGAGAAATAGTGATTTGCTATTCAGTCTCACGAGATAAATCAGTTCTAAAGGTTCACTTCTCAGCGTCCTACATATACCATCCAACAATTCTGTATTGGAAACCTATGTTTTGTTAAAGAGTAGATATCATATTAAATGTTGGTACCAATAGAAGAGGAAACAGCAAAGGAAATGCACAGTTTGGAGTTATTTAAGCCACATCAAATCATTTTGACGTATTAATGTATAATGAATCAAAAGCATTAATCAACTTTGGAAGTTGCCAGATCATTTCATGAAAATTAAAAGAAAAGACATGTACTATTAAAATATGTGAGGAAATCAGAGATATATCTAAGTTATTAAGGAAAATTACTGCTCTTACAGAAGATATGAGTTATGTTCCTAGTAGCCATTTGGCAACCAACAATAGTCTATAACTACTTCTGTTGAATCTGCCACATTCTTCTGGTTTCTACCCTACAAGACACATATATGGTGCTCTTAATATAGACAAAGGCAAGGCACCCATACAACATAATAAAAATTAAATATATAAATCTTTTTTTAACATTTTTTTAACTTTCAAGATTATAATGTAATTACATTTCTTCCTCCCGTTTTCTTCCTCTAAACCTTTCCATATGTACCTTATTAGTATGTTTCAAAATCATGGCCTCTATAAGTTACAGATAAAATTTTTTGCCATTACCATTGGTAAAATAAAAACAGCAAAAGGAAAAAAAATGACAAAATCCTAGGTAGCAGAAACTAAAAATCTAGACTATGATAGACAACAATGTTTTCATTTAATTCATATCCAGGGATTTCACAGGCAACCAGGTGCAATTCTATCTTAGAAGCTGTAGATAAAGACCATCATGTGCTTACTAGTCTATCTTTTACCTTTGGAGAGTTATCAACTACTCACTTCATGAGACTATTGTAAGTAAAGATTATATGCTATTCAGTACATGTACCCATATAAAATATGGAATCAAGAGTCCTGTGCAGTATAATATTTCCAGAAAATTTAAAGATTCAGGCCCAATCACTTCTTAAAAATAATGGCAGCCATGACGTAGTATGATAGAATCCCTTAATACATGAGTATAAGAATAGCAGCAGCAATTATCCTCTCTGGTTGGTACAGCATCCATATGAAAAGAGATTCCATTAGAGAACCCAAACTCCATATCAGCTTCCTACTATATGTGAGTTTTTTATAAGTTGCAGGACAAGAAGATATTTAAGGACACACCTTCCAAGGAGAAGGAAACCCTGTTGAACGGAATGTGGTAGACTGAGTAAGCTATACAGGCCATAATGTAGTTGACAATAGGAGCACGTTCAGTCATTACAATATTAGTTAACAACACTGACTTGTTATTACAAGTACTATAAATATCATTGCTGCTCTGGCCCTTCACTTTCTCTTTTCCTCTTATCCATATGCTCACTAATTCTTTAATTGTTTGGTTCTGAATTTAATAAAATAAGAAGGAGGAAAAAAAGACCTTCTGAACCACAGACTCATTGCTTCATAAACAGCATGGCTATAAGAAAGGGCAGCAGTTGCTTCCTATGATCTTTGTAACACATCCAAAACACCCTAGGGTTTCCTTTTAATGCTATCAAGAAGCCAACAAATAATATTACGGTGATATTACTTCAAAAATATATTGTTATACATTCTGGAATGATCTGTAATGACATTGATACCTAAAATGCTCTTCCTTATGTGGCAAGTTGAAGGTGTGTACGACTTGGACCTACGTTTCAAGGACCCTTTTGTTCTAGTTCAGAACTTAATGCAGATGCAGATGCTGAGGTAGTCTGAAATTTCTCCATGTGTAAGTTCATGATTCCCTCTTCAAGGCAAAGTGGATCATTTTACAAAACTCACCAGACTCTATATCCTCTTAATGAGAAAATAAAAATTATCCCAATCTTACTTGTACATAATACTTATACTCCTTTCATTTAAATATTTATTGCTGTAAACATCAGTTTTCAGATCTTGTCATGGTGAACTGGAAGACTATGATATCCCAAGTTTAGTTCTTTGTATATTCAAATTCATATAATACCGAGTACTTTAGAATTTTAAGTAGTATATAAATCACAGAAACTACAGATATTTGTATTTAACTTTTGGACTTTAAAGGCTTTCTTAGTTATGTAAGCTTTAAAGAGAAAAAGTGAAAATTCATGTTCAAATCAGTATGTAGGACCTGAACCCCTTGTGAGAATTCTGACCAGAATTTAAAGGTGCAATAACATCTTCTTTCTTACAAGCAATCCTTAAATTGAATCACCTGTAAGCTCAGCAACTTTGAGCTTTGCTGAGTAGACCTCCTTGGACATGTGTTTAAAAGTAATTCTAATTCTACTTTCCCGGCCAATTCTCTAACAGCTCCAACTAACTCAGCTCATGGCTTCCTCTTTTTAGTTTCTACTCCATTAGGAACGAGGATCATATTTTCCAACCATATATTAAATTCCCCCATATTTTCTCAGTCATCATAAATTTCATGAAGAGCACATTTAGTCAGTTTGTGGGTTGGAGAGGGTAAGATGAGTTCGTATTGTTGCTATGAAATAGTTTTGCTGTTGAATTAGACATTCTTAAATTGGAAGGCTTAAATTTCAGTTTGGCTTTTCTCTCCTCATTCTTCTAATACTTAAATACATGTTTTGCAAGGCTGGCTATTTAACTCACATAAAGGTTTCTTTTAGTGCAGAAAAAAATCCTTCACAAGCATTTTAAACAGAAATGCTGTATTGGAATTGAGTTTGTAAGTAATGAACAGATTACCAGTTGGTGCGATGAAACCATTTCCCTATTTTAACATATACAATTCCAAATGTGACACATTGTCACTTGCAACCTCTTTTTATTGCTATAGATATTGTACTGGCATAATTAATGACTTTTCTGTGGTTTCTGAGGCCCCCAACTCCAACTTTCTTTACCAACAAGTATTAAGTGAATGCTCTCTCTGTAGGCAGCATCTAAGTGTTAGAGTAGCTACAGAAAGACAAAAGGCGCAGTTTCAGACTGTAAAGAGTTACATCCCATCAAGAAAGATAGGCTTATGTGAAAACAAGCCACTCTACCATATGATATTGGATAAAATCCAAAGAACAATTACCAGAAAGAGTGTTCTGGGACAGTTCAGATCCAAACTGTCTGCGGATACATTAATCAAAGGGAATGGTATAGAGCTAAATTGCTGAAGCATTAATCACCATCTTAGCAACTAGCACCTGTAGTTTTCTGGGAATGGGGTGGGGTAGCAGGGTTAGAGTGAATTCTGTTTTTATAACTCAGGCAAAGGAAGAATATAATGCTTACCCATATTTATCCATGCAGGATAGAGTATGAGATGCTAAGTAGATATGCAGAGGAATACTTTATAGAATTCTTTATAGAAAAGAACTAGTACAGAATCCAGACCCAACATCTCATCCCTTACCAAGGACAAGGGATCATAAGAGCAAGATAGAAACTTAGGAGACAAGGATAACAAGAGTCTGAATAACAACCAAATGCTGAAAGTGTGGAAAAACTTTTCATTTGAACAGAGAATTGTACATTAATCCTTCAAAGTTACTTAGTAGCCTTGCCATTGGTTAGACAAAATAACTACAAATCAAAACTGGCTTACATTAGAAAAAACATTGGGATTAAGAGAGAAGGAAATTCCCCAAAAGGTACGAGAACCATGGCGAACCAAGAGGGTAAAGATGGGCATGGTTCTTTCAGCTTCCAAAAAGACATTTCTTATAACCTCAAGCAAGTAATAATTTATTGCTCTGCTTTATAGATGTATTGTATCTTTTATTTTTAGAGAGCCCTCCTTAGACAAAACAAAGCTTTATATGACGATCAAGTAGTTTAAAAGAACACATAGATATAGAAATTAGGAAACAAGAAGAAAAAACAGGCCTGAGGGAACCCTGCCATGTTGTCATCTTGCTAGAACTGCTGGATGACATGGAAGAGAAGATGGGTTTGTCTAATCACATAAAATAAGGGAATCAGAGAACTCAGTAGGAGCTGGAAGACTTCTTTGGGGATAAGATTGGAAGCTGAATTCTCAATACTAGGAAGCTCTAACATAGCCAGGGTTACAAATCCTGATACATAATAAAAGACACGTTGACCAAAAGATACAGTGGTTTGAACATCCCAAAAGAGCAGCTGCAGAAGAGTCTGAGAAGACAAGATTTTGATCACAAGGGACTGATAGAAGTTTTTGTTTCTTATATCAAAGGATAGAGGAACTTTTAACTTGGGGACTTGCAAGTTGAGCTTTAACACAATCTGATCAATATGAGTCGATGTGAATTCAACTGTCTAAAGAGACTCAGTTAGGTTTGACTGTTTACCAGCTAGGAGGCTCAGGGTAAGAAAGAAAACAAATGACCCCCATCCTGAGGTTCAGGATTAATGGAGAGAATAGGAAGAAATCAACTGCCTAAAATAAAATATATAAGTTAAATTTTATGGAAATACCTTCTATGGGAAGGATAAGTTTCCAAAAATAATTTTCTGTTTTCAACTTGTATAACTAAAGAGTATGTTTTTGTCTTAATTATGTGTATATCTTGATTACAGCTAGTTTATAAAATATAAGAAAGTATAAATGAGAAATAGCACATACATTATACTTGGTTATCAAGACAATCCTATTTTTAGTCATAACTATGCAGCTTTATAAAATAAGAATCTTATTAGAAATGTAGCTGTGTAAATTATGTTACCTTAGGTTAGAGGGTTTTTCAAATATAGAAACTACCACAAAGAGCATAATTTTAATGAATTATACTATTTTGCCTTAGAAAATATCTTAGCTTATTAAAAGAGTAGCTTTTATGAGGCAACTGGGTTATTTCTATACTTTTTACACATCAAATGATTTCTATTATAAGCGCTTTTTCTTGATCAATTTGCAAACATTTCTGAGTAGTTATTTTGTGTAACCCTTCAAAATCACAGAATTTAAAACATGTGATTTCACTATAGTTTTTGCTGTTTTTCAAAGTTGTCCTTTAGGGTTTTTCAAATATAAAACTACCACAAAAGTTTTGATAAAATTATAATTCCACTTTTATGAAGCATATGCTCATGATTTGGAACTACTCATTGAACTACAGAATTTCATTGCCTATTTTTTTGTTTGCCTTAGAAGTTTTGATAAAAATTATAATTCCACGAAGCATATGCTCATGTGGAACTACTCATTGGAACTACTCATTGCCTTTTTTGTTTGCCTTACACATTGACTCAAAGATGTGAAGTGAGTAACTGACCAGGTTTACAGACTCAAGAAAAAAAAGCTTCCTAAGCCCTCTGAACTTGAAATACGTTCTGTTTATTTTCTTCATGTATATGATGCACAGGCCAGATTGTTGTGGCCACTCCCAAAAGAGGAATCAAACTCTGGAGCAGAGAAGAAAAATAGAGGAGGTAAAGACAGCCCTAAAAAGGTGCCACTTTGTGTATGCCATGGGGAAGAGAAAACATAGGTTGTTGGGAAACATTGTATAACACTTAAGAGTACAGAAGACCATTCATTGTCTTTAGGGCTGTGTGTTGAGTTCAGTGGTAAAGAGCTCCTCTAGCTGGGGCAAGGGCTTGAACACTGTCGCTAACACTGCCTATGAATAAAAAAATTAAATAAATAGATTGGACATTTTGAAATTTTTTTATATTTTAGAAACTTCTTACAGATGATCAAATTGTATTGATAGTTACATCCACTCAGCTGGATTAATGTTATTCCTTCTTTAAGTTTGGAAAGACAGACTTCTAATAATTTATTGGTCAATTCAATTGTCTTGCAGTTAATGATAGAGGGAATTGTTTAAAATCTTGATAATTTTTCTAATGAAACAAAATATTTGTTGATTTAAATAACTATGCCTAAACCAATATATAATATATATATGTATATATATACATATATAGATATGTGTGTGTGTGTATTTATACTTTGCAATGTGAACATATTTGGAGTATGTGGTAGGTCAAGTAAGATTTTTGTATGCTTCTAAATAGGGAAAAAATTAATGTGAAAACTGTTTATTTGTTTAATTTTCTATCCTAACTATAAGAACACCAGCCACATTTTTCCTTAGCATAAATATTGTACAGCATACATTAAGTGTATATTTTTTGAAGCACAATGTAAAACATAATTCTGGCCTCCAAACACCCATGTAAGTGATGTTCTAAAGCAATCTGACTAAGGCTGACATATTGACCTTTCTACTTTTCTGCACCTTTACTTTTAGCTTTTCCTTCGGTAGCTACTTTAGATCTCTGCATTTGGACTGTAGAGCCAGCCTTCTGTTTCCCCAAATCTGATGCCTAAATACAAATATGAGAAATCAAGCCCTGGAGTGAAAGATATGGCATCTTAGTACCATTTTTTTTGGACAAGAGGATAATATAATCATGTTTGACAGCCCCAGCAAATTATAATGATGTCAAGTAAGCATTCCCAGGGGCAAGTTACAAAGACTCTGAACATGCTACCAGGGAGAGCATCAAGACAACACAGAAACTTCAAATTCAAATTATAGCTTGATTTCTGAGTTTGTGGTAAAGTCCATTCAGCTTCCAGGATGGAAATTTTCTGAAATTTGTTTTCAATCATTTCAGCAGCTATCATGTTTCTTCAGCATCTGTAATGAAGATAAGTTGCCATGTGTTATGTCCCCTTCTATAAAATTTGACATTCACTGTGTGCTAGGGTTAGGCAATGATGCTGACCTTGGAATGAAGAAGAGTATATACTGAAATCTGCTTCCAACTAACTAGACACCATCCTTCTAGCAGCCACTTTGTCCTTGACTTTCAGATATTTCATTGTGTCCGATATGGAAAAATAACTGCACATTCTGTTTCGATAAAGGCAACACAAAAGAGAGAAACAGCTATGTGCACATCATTTTAAATCCGTAGGACTTTCATTTGTGAAAGCCTGAGAGACACACTCAGAGGAGGCATCAGCTAATGAAAAGAAACATCAGGAACATCTGGGATTTGCTTGGTCTATGTGAGGTATGCCCTTGGCCACATCCACTGGGCTTCTTCACCTTATCTATAAAATAAAAGAGAAGGAAACGTTTAATAATTCACAGATTGAACATCTGCTCCAGTTCAATGACCTTCTAAGACATGTTTATTATTTTATTAAGGCAGGCTTTGTATAATGTTAACATTCCTGCCATTTCCTTCCAAGTGACTATTTCCCAATTATTTCAGACCTTATATGGACATTTAGTTTTATCTTTTTTCCTCCAGCGTATTTTCTGAATGAATCCTACATTGTAAGCATTTCCTTTTTTAAATATCTATTCAATCCTCTTCTGTTACTTTTTCCCTTTATATTCATAACCTTTCAATATTAAATACCATTGGCTCATATAAATTGGTAGACACCTACATTATTCTTGCTGGCATGCTACACAAAGATAGGTAGAACGCATGAGATTTCAAAGGGAGAGTAAATAGCCTATTAATGGACTTGGCAAATTATACTAAATTGTATGATACAGCAAGGACCGAGTGCATAGGAACATAATGCAGATGGGCTTTGAGGGGGGAGATAATAGCAAAATTAGATTTGACTCTAAATGAATTCACTAAGAAGTGATAGTTGTAGGAATAATTGCTAAAGGTGATGATGAGTAGAAAGGTAGAGTTAGAGGAACACAGAATCAGCTTGTACAAAATAAATAACTATAAAGGCTTGGATAAAATTGAAATGTGGCTGTGTAGGATGATGTCATACAGGTGAAGGCAGGTACAAGATAAAATGAGGCCTGTCATTGGATGAGAAGGAAAGATGGGTGGGAGAAAAGTTTTAGAGAGAGGAGGAGACTGGAGAGAGAGATGGCCCACAGAATATGGAGGCTATTCTTCTCTTCTCTGCACATTTATAGGTCGTTATGAATATTTTAAGGGATGGGTGTGTACAGGATTTTGTATGTCTAGGTGGGCAATTACATCTTATCAATTGGATCAGAGGTTATTGTGTTATGTGGTCCTTCATGTGGCGATTTAAGTTCAAGAGAGTATGTGGTGGCTGGAGACACTAGGACACCACGGAATTGGGATGTATTTTTATGACATGGTGGGAACCTCCCTTGAGAACTAGTTGGGTAGAGACATTGTTGCCAGGCTCAAAGAGAAGCCATTGGCAGTGTGATATGGGATGGAGCAAAGCTAGTGAGAGGCTTCGCTACCTGAGATAAAGATATCTACCAGATACCTTGGGGCGCTGTGGTGTCAGACCTAGTGCGGGGTAAAAGATAGCATTTTTTTAAATAATTTTACAGCAACACGGGTGTACTTTCTGCATTATATATAAGAAATGCACTTACTAGTGAGTCTTTAAACAGCCACTCTTGAAGCCTGTAAGCAATGTGGTGGTTATTCTAAGACTTAGAATCTGTAGGTAAATAGGACACAGTCCTTCTTTCTCTATGAATCCTTCTTTCTCTATGAAAGTCTGCAGTCTACACAGGCTGCTAAGCAGGTACATACCAAATATTACATCAACTGTGGAAAGCCATATGATATATTTTATGCCCAGGAAAACATTGAAAGATGACTGGATGCTTTGGACTTTGTCATCTAGGGACTGAGATATGTTGTGTGTGTGTGTGTGTGTGTGTGTGTGTGTGTGTGTGTGTGTGTGTGTGTGAGAGAGAGAGAGAGAGAAGAGAGAGAGAGAGAGAGAGAGAAGAAAATATGATGATCATGAGACACCCAAACCTTTCCACTTATCTGTCGTAGTTCTTTAATTTAAAATTGCCCTACTCATTGACTCCCATGAAAATGTATCTTTCCTTCTGAGTTACTGGTTTCCATGCTTCCTCCAGAATGAGGCAGACTTTTATATCAGTATTCTACATATTCCCTTTTCCCATTTGGATGCAAATGTCTTTCTTTCTTCCTTCCTTCCTTCCTTCCTTCCTTCCTTCCTTCCTTCCTTCCTTCCTTCCTTCTTTCCTTCCTCTCTTCCTTCCATTATTTATTTTAACATATTTTGTCAACAAAAATTCCATATTTTTATTTATATTTCAAATATTATACCCTTTACCGGTCCATAAGCCCCATATCCCATGCCCCTCCTCAACTTCTATAAGGGTGTTCCCCATCGCCAACTACCCCTGCCATCCTGTCTGCCTGCCCTGATATCCTACTACACTGGGAAGGGCTAAGCGCTTTGCCTCCCATTGGTGCCCAACATGGTCATCCTATGCAAGATAAGCAGCTGGAGAAATTGGTCTATCCATGTGTAGTCTTTGTATAGTGGTTTAGTCCCTGGGAGCCCTGGTTGGTTAGTATTGTTGGTTTTTTTTTTTAATTTTTTTATCTTTATTAACTTGAGTATTTCTTATTTACATTTTGATTGTTATTCATTTTCCGGTTTCAGACCAACATCCCCTAACCCCTCACCTCCCTTCTATATGGGTGTTCCCCTCCCCATCCTCCCCCATTACTGCCCTCCCCCAACAATCACGTTCACTGGGGGTTCAGTCTTAGCAGGACCAAGGGTTCCCCTTCCACTGGGGTTCTTCCTAGGCTATTCATTGCTTCTTATGAAGTTGGAGCCCAGGGTCAGTCCATGTATAGTCTTTGGGTAGTGGCTTAGTCCATGGAAGCTCTGGTTGCTTGGCATTGTAGTTCATATGTGATCTCGAGCCCCTTCAAGCTCATCCAGTCCTTTCTCTGATTCCTTCAACGGAGGTCCCGTTCTCAGTTCAGTGGTTTGCTGCTGTTATTTGCCTATGTATTTACTGTATTCTGGCTGTGTCTCTCAGGAGAGATCTACATCCAGTTCCTGTTGGCCTGCACTTCTTTGCTTCATCCATCTTGTCTAATTGGGTGGCTGTATATGTATGGGCCACATGTGGGGCAGGCTCTGAATGGGTGTTCCTTCTGCCTCTGTTTTAATCTTTGCCTGCCTATTCCCTGCCAAGGGTATTCTTGTTTCCCTTTTAAAGAAGGAGTGAAGCATTCGCATTTTGATCATCCTTCTTGAGTTTCATGTGTTCTGTGCAACTAGGGCAATTCAAGCATTTGGGCTAATAGCCACTTATCAATGAGTGCATACCATGTGTGTTTTTCTGTAATTTGGTTACTTCACTCAGGATGATATTTTCCTGTTCCATCCATTTGCCTATGAATTTCATAAAGACATTGTTTTTGATAGCTGAGTAATATTACATTGTGTAGATGTACCACATTTTCTGCATCCATTCCTCTGTTGAAGGGGATCTGGGTTCTTTCCAGCTTCTGGCTATTATAAATAAGGCTGCTATGAACATAGTGGAGCATGTGTCTTTTTTATATGTAGGGGCATCTTTTGGGTATATGCCCAAGAGAAGTATAGCTGGGTCCTCAGGTAGTTCAATGTCCAATTTTCTGAGGAACCTCCAGACTGATTTCCAGAATGGTTGTACCAGTCTGCAACCCCACCAACAATGGAGGAGTGTTCTTTTTTCTCCACATCCTCGCCAGCATCTGCTGTCACCTGAGTTTTTGATCTTAGCCATTCTCACTGGTGTGAGGTGAAATCTCAGGGTTGTTTGATTTGCATTTCCCTTATAACTAAAGATGTTGAACATTTCTTTAGGTGTTTCTCAGCCATTCGGCATTCCTCAGCTGTGAATTCTTTGTTTACCTCTGAACTCCACTTTTTAGTAGGGTTATTTGTCTCCCTGCGGTCTAACTTCTTGAGTTCTTTGTATATTTTGGATATAAGCCCTCTATCTGTTGTAGGATTGGTAAAGATCTTTTCCCAATCTGTTGGTTGCCGTTTTCTCCTAACCACAGTGTCCTTTGCCTTACAGAAGCTTTGCAGTTTTATGAGATCCCATTTGTTGATTCTTGATCTTAGAGCATAAGCCATTGGTGTTTTATTCAGGAAATTTTCTCCAGTGCCCATGCGTTCGATGCTTCCCCACTTTTTCTTCTATTAGTTTGAGTGTATCTGGTTTGATGTGGAGGTCCTTGATCCACTTGGACTTAAGCTTTGTACAGGGTGATCAGCATGGATCAATCTGCATTCTTCTACATGTTGACCTCCAGTTGAACCAGCACCATTTGCTGAAAATGCTATCTTTTTTCCATTGGATGGTTTTGGCTCCTTTGTCAAAAATCAAGTGACCATTGGTGTGTGGGTTCATTTCTGGGTCTTCAATTCTATTCCACTGGTCTATCTGTCTGTCTCTGTACCAATACCATGCAGTTTTTATCACTATTGCTCTGTAATACTGCTTGAGTTCAGGGATAGTGATTCCCCCTGAAGTCCTTTTATTGTTGAGGATAGTTTTAGCTATCCTGGGTTTTTTGTTATTCCAGATGTATTTGCAAATTGTTCTGTCTAACTCTTTGAAGAATTGGATTGGTATTTTGATGGGGATTGCATTGAATCTGTAGATCTCTCTTCATAAAATGGCCATTTTTACTATATTAATCCTGCCAATCCAAGAGCATGGGAGATCTTTCCATCTTCTGAGGTCTTCTTCAATTTCTTTCTTCAGAGGCTTGAAGTTCTTATTGTATAGTTCTTTTACTTGCTTGGTTAAAGTCACACCGAGGTATTTTATATTATTTGGGACTATTATGAAGGGTGTCGTTTCCCTAATTTCTTTCTTGGCTTGTTTCTCTTTTGTGTAGAGGAAGGCTACTGATTTATTTGAGTTAATTTTATACCCAGCCACTTTGAGTGTTCTTATGGGGTTTCAAGCCCTTTCAACTCATTCAGTCCTTTCTCTAACTACTCTAATGGGGACCCTGTTCTCAGTTCAATGGTTTGCTGCTAGGATTTGCCTCTGTATTTGTCACAGTCTGGCTGAGAACTCTCAGGAGATAGTTATATCAGGGTCCTGTCAGCATGCACTTCTTGGTTTCATCAATAATGTCTAGTTTTGGTAGCTGAATATTTAAGAGCTGGCTCCCCAGGTGGGGCAGGCTCTGAATGGCACTTCCTTCTGTCTCTGCTACTAACTTTGTCTCTATATCCTTTCCTATGAATATTTTGTTCCCTCTTTATAAAGGACTGAAGCATCCACACTTTAATTGTCCTTCTTGAGATTCATGTGTTCTGTGGATTGTATCTTGGGTAATTCGAGCTTTGGGGCTAATATCCACTTATCAGTGAGTATATACCATGTGTATTATTTTGTGATTAGATTACCTCATTCAAGATGTTATTTTCTAGTTCAATGCATTTCCCTATGAAGTTCACAAAATCATTGTTTTGATAGCTGAGTAGTACTCCATTGTGTAAATGTACCACATTTTCTGTATCCATTCCTCTCTTGAAGGGCATTAGGGTTTTTTCCAGCTTCTGACTATTACAAATAAGGCTGCTATGAACATAGTGGAATATTTGTGTCCTTTTATATGTTGGAGAATTATTTGGGTATACCACAGGAGTAGCATAGATGGGTCCTCAGGTAGTACAATGTCCAATATTCTGAGGAAACTCCAGACTGATTTCCAGAATGATTGTACCAGCTTGCAATCCCACCAACAATGGAGGAGTGTTCCTCTTTCTCCTCATCCTAGCCAGCATCTGTTTTCACCTGAGTTTTTGATCTTAGCCATTCTGACCTGTATGAGGTGGAATCTCATGGTTGTTTTGATTGGCATTTCTCTGATGACTAAGAATGTTGAACATTAGGTACTTCTCAGCCATTCAATATTCCTTAGCTGAGAATTCTTTTTATAGCACTGTACCTTATATTTTTGGTATGTCTATTTACTTTTATTTTTTTATATTTTTATTGGATATTTTTTATTTACATTTCAAATGTTATTCCATTTCCTGGACAAAAGCCCCCTAACCTCATCCCCCTCCCCTTCTATTATAAGGGTGTTTCCCTCCAAAGTCACCCCCCCTTTCCCGACACCTGACATTTCCCTACACTGCAGAGTTCAGCCTTGTCAGGACCAAGGGCTTCTCCTTCCATTGGTGCGCAACAAGGTCATCCTCTACTACATATGCAGCTGAAGTCATGGGTCAGTCCATGTATAGTCTTTGGGTAGTGGTTTAGTCCCTGGGAGCTCTGTTTGTTTGGCAGTGTTGTTCATATGGGGTTCCAGGCTCTTTCAGTCCTTTCTCCAATTCCTCCAATGGGGATCCCATTCTCAGTTTAATGGTTTGTTACTAGCATTAAACTCTGTATGTTTTTGCCTTTTATTGTTTTATTTATTTACTTATTTATTTATTTTATTGATTTTTTTATTTACATTTCAAATGTTATTCCCTTTCTTAGTTTCCCAGATATAAGCTACCTATCCCATCCCCCTGTCTTTCAGATATGCAATGGCCGTGTTTCTTAGTAGACAGCTTTATCATTCTCCTATCAGCATGCACATCTTAGCTTGATCAATCTTATCAAGTTTTGGTGGGTGTGTAAATATACGGACTGTATATTCATGAGTACCAGTCTCTGAGTGACTGTTCCTTCAGTCTCTGATCCAAAATTTGCCTCCATATACCCTCCTATGAATATCTTTGTTGTCCCTTTTAAGAAGGACTGAAGCATCTGCACTTTGGTTGTCTTTCTTGAGATTCATGTGGTCTGTGGATTGTGTCTTGGGTAATAAAAGCTTTTGAGCTAATATCCACTTATCAGTGAGTGCATACCATGTGTGTTTTTCTGTGATTGGGTTACCTCACTCAGGATGATATTTTCTAGTTCAATCCATTGGCCTATGAATTTCATGCCATCAATGTTTTTAATAGCTGAGTAGTATAACATGGTGTAGATATGGTGGGATTTTTTCAACTTCTGGCTATTGTAAATAAGGCTGCTATGAACATAGTGGAGCATGTGTCTTTGTTGTATATTGGAGCACCTTTTGGGTATATGCCTAGGAGAAGTATAGTTGGGTTCTGAGGTAGTACAATTTCCAATTTTTTGGGGAACCTCCAGACTGATTTCCAAACTGTACCAATTTGCAATCACACCAACAACAAAGGAATGTTCCTCTTTCTCAGCATGCTCTCTAGCATCTGTTATCACCTGAGTTTCTGATCTTAGCCATTCTCACTGGTGTGTGGTGGAATCTCAGGGTTGTTTCGATTTGCATTTCCCTGATGACGAAGGATGTTGAGCATTTGTTTAGGTATTTCTCAGCCATTTGAAATTCCTCAGCTGAGAATTCTTTTTTAGCTCTGTACCCCATTTTTAATATGGTTATTTGGCTCTCAGAATTCTTCTTGATTTCTTTGTATATTTTGAATATTAGCCCTCTATCAGATATAGGATTGGTAAAGACCTTTGCCCAAACTGTTGCTTGCCATTTTGTCCTAATGACAGTGTCCTTTGCCTTACAGAAGCTTTGCAGTTTTATGAGATCCCATTTGTTGTTCTTTATCTTACAGCACAAGCCATGAGTGCTTTGTTCAGGGAATTTTTCCCAGTGCCCAGGTGATTGACACTCTTCCCCACTTTTTCTTCTGTTAGTTTGAGTGTATCTGCTTTGATGTGGAAGTCTTTGATCCACTTGGACTTAAGGCTTGTACAGGGTGATAAGAATGGATCGATTTGAATTCTTCTACATGCTGACCTCCAGTTGAACCAGCACAATTTGTTGAAAATGCTATCTTTTTTTCCCCATTGTATGATTTAGCTCCTTTGTCAAAGATCAAGTGACCATAGGTGTGTGGGTTCATTTCTTGGTTTTCAGTTCTATTCCACTCCTCTACCTATTTGTCTCTGTACCAATACCATACAATTTTTATGACTATTGCTCTGTAATACTGCTTGACATCAGAAATGGTGATTCCCCAGGACATTCTTTTAATGTTGAGGGTAGTTTTCATTATCCTGGGTTTTTTGTTGTTCCAAATGAGTTCACAAATTACTCTTTCTAACTCAATGAAGAATTGAGTTGGAATTTTGATGAGGATTGCATTAAATCTCTAGATTGCTTTTGGCAAAATGGACATTTTTACTACATTAATCATGCCAATCCCAGAGCCTGGAAGGTCTTCCCATCTTCTGAGATCTTCAATTTCTTTCCTCAGAGAGTTGCAGTTATTGTCCTACAGGTCTTTCACTTCCTGGATTAGTATCACAACCGAGATATTTTATAATATTTAGGACTGTTGTTAAAGGTGTCAATTCCCTAATTTCTTTCTCATCTTGTTTATTTTTTTAGTAGAGGAAGGCTACTGATTTGTTTGAGTTAAATTTGTATCCAGCCACATAGCTGAAGTACTTTATTAGGCTTAGTAGTTCCCTGGTGGAACATTTGGGGTCACTTAAGTATACCATCATATCATCAGCAAATCATGATATGTTGACTTCTTCCTTTCCAATTTGTATCCCTTTGATTTCCTTTTATTGTCTGATTGCTCTGGCTAGGACTTCAAGTATTACATTGAATATGTATGGAGAGAGTGGGCAGCTTTGTCTAGTCCCTGATGTTAGTGTGATTGCTTCAAGTTTCTCTACATTTAGTTTAATGTTGGCTGCTGGTTTGCTGTATATTGCTTTTACTATGTTTAGGCATGATCTTTGAATTCCTGATCTTTCCTTGACTTTTATCATGAAGGGGTGTTGAATTTTGTCAAATGCTTTCTCAGCATCTAATGAAATGATTGTTGGTTTTTTTTCCCTTTGAGTTTGTTTATATAACAGATTATGTTGATGGATTTCCATATATTGAACCATTTCTGCATCCCTGGGATGAAGCCTACTAGATCATGATAGATGAATATCTTGATCTGTTCTTATATTAGGTTTGTGAGAATTTTAGTACACAGTTTTGTGTTGATATTCATAAGGGAAAACATCTGCAGTTCTCTTTCTCTGTTGGGGCTCTGTATGGTTTAGGTATAAGCGTAATTGTGGCTTCATAGAAGGAATGGTATACTGCTCAGTCTGTTTCTCTTTTGTGGAATAGTTTGGACAAGATTGGTAAGAGGTCTTCTAGGAAAATCTAATAGAATTCTGCACTAAACCCATCTGGCCCTGGGCTCTTTTTGGTTGGGAGACTTTTAATAAAGTATTTCTTTAGGAGGTATGGGATTGTTTAGATGGTTTATCTGATCCTGATTTAACATTGATACCTGGTATTTGTCTAGAAAATTGTTCATTTCCTCCAGATTTTCTAGTTTTGTTGAATATAGGCTTTTGTAGCAGGATCTGTTGATTTTTTTTTTAATTTCCTCAGATTCTGTTGTAAATGTGTCCCTTTTCAATTCTGATTTTCTTTAATTGGATACACTCTCTGTGCCCTCTGGTTGGTCTGGCTAAGGGTTTATCTATCTTGTTGATTTTCTCAAAGAACCAGCTACTGACTGGTTTGGTTAATTCTTTGTATCGTTCTTTTTGTTTCTATTTGGTTGATTTCAGCCCTGAGTTTGATTATTTACCGCCTTCTCCTCCTCTTGTGTGTATTTGCTTCTTTTTGTTCTAGAGCACTGCCAACCTGCTAATATATGCTCTCTCCTGTTTCTTTCTGGAGGCACTCAAAGTTATGAGTTCTCCTCTTAGCAGTGCTTTCATTGTGTCACATAAGTTTGGGTATATTGTGCCTTCATTTTCACTAAATTCTAAAAAGTCTTTAATTTCTTTCTTTATGTCTTCCTTAACCAAGCTATCATTAAGTAGAACATTGTTCAACTTCCACGTATATGTGGGATTTCTGTCATTTTTTTTGTTATTGAAGACCAGCCTTAGTCCGTGTTGATATAATAGGGTGCATGGTTTACTTCAATCTTCTTGTATCTGTTGAGGCCTGTTTTGTGACCAATTATATGGTCTATTTTGAAGAAGGTACCATGAGGTGCTGAGAAAATGTATATTCTTTTGTTTTAGGATGAAATGTTGTATAAATATCTATTAATCCATTTGGTTCATAACTTTTTTTAGTTTCTCTATGTCTCTGTTTAGTTTCTGTTTCCACGATCTTCCCATTGATGAGAGTGGGTTGTTGAAACCCACTCCTACAATTATTGTGTGAGGTGTAATATGTGTTTTGAGCTTCAGTAAGGTTTCTTTTTTATTTAAAGATTTATTTATTTATTATATATAAGTACACTGTAACTGCCTTCAGACACACAAGAAGAGGGCATCAGATGCACTACAGATGGTTGTGAGCCACCATGTGATTGCTGGGATTTGAACTCATGACTTCTGGAAGAATAGTCGGTACTCTTAACCTCTGATCCATCTCTCCAGCCCAGTAAGGTTTCTTTTATGAATGTAGTTGCCCTTGCATTTGGAGCATAGATATTTAGGATTGAGAGTTTATCTTGGTGGATTCTTCATTCGATGAATATGAAGGGTCCTTCCTTAACTTTTTTGATAACTTTTGGTTGAAAGTAGATTTTGTTCTATATTAGAATGGTTACTCCAACATTTTTCTTCAGACCATGTGCTTGAAATGTTGTTTTTCAGCCTTTTACTCTGAGGTCATTCTGATCTTTGTCACTGAGGTATATTTCCTGTATGCAGCAAAATGCTGGGTCATCTTTACGTATCCAGTCTGTTTGTCTATGTCATTTTATTGGGGAATTATGCCCATTCATGCTGAGATATTGAGGAATAGTGATTGTTGTTTCCTGTTATTTTTGTTGCTAGAGGGGGAATTATGTTTGTGTGTCTCTCTTCTTTTTGTTTCCTTACAAGCAGATTACTTTCTTCCTTTTCCTAGGGTGTCTTTTCCATCCTGGTATTGGAGTTTTCCATCTATTATTCTTTGTAGGCCTAGATTTGTAGAAAGATTTTGTGTAAATTTGGTTTGTCGTGGAATATCTTGGTTTCTCCATCTATATTAATTGAGAGTTTTGCTGGATATAGTATCCTGAGCTGGTATTTGTGTTCTCTTATGGTCTGTTTGGCATCTGCCCAGGATCTTCTGGCTTTGATCCTCTCTGGTGAGAAGTCTGGTGCATTTCTGATAGGCCCACCTTTATATTTTACTTGACCTTTTCCCTTTACTGCTTTTAGTATTCTTTCTTTAATTGTATGTTTGGTGTTTTGACTATTATGTGATAGGAGGAGTTTCTTTTCTGGTCCAATGTATTTGGAGTTCTGAAGGCTTCTCATAAGTTTATGGGCATCTCTTTCTTTAGGTTAGGGAAGTTTTCTTCTATAATTATGTTGAAGATATTTACTGGCCTTTTAATTTGGGGAGTCTTCACTCTCTTCTCTAACAATTATCCTTAGGTTTGATTCCATTGTGTCCTGGATTTCCTAGATGTTTTGCATTAGGAGCTTTTTGAGTTTTGCATTTTCTTTGATGGTGGTGTTGTTTTTCTGATTCCTTGGGCTCAGATTTGTCTCCTGTTTTATTTCTCAAAATCTCTACCTCTTATCCAATGTAGTGATTATTGCAATTCTACTTTTCATGGATAATTTAGACACAGGTTCTGGGGTTTACTTAGAATATATTCAGACATGTCACCCTAGGTGGGTTCTTTATCAATGTATGTTGAATAAGTGGCTGAAGGACAGGCCTATTGCTTCTTGGGGGGAAAAGTAGATGCTGGAGGAATACTGGGGCAGAAACACACTTGGGCATCTAAGCAAGAATACTTTTGGGTATATATGAATCAGGAATAACTGAGACCCAGTTTTGCCATTTCACATGCCATTTCACAATTCACATTGTACCTCTGATTTATGACAGAACAAACATTTTTCAGAGTTAAAGATGAATGGAATGCTATATGTCAAAAATCTACTGTACCATTTTCAGCCAAATGACTTCATGTCTGCATATAGGTGAATGTAACTGTTCCTATCTCATACCTGAGAAAGGAGCATTTTGGCACAGGATTCAGAATTGGATAAAATATGAGAATCATTATCCAGACCCCAATGTATAATGTTCAAATTTGGTTTATTTTTACTTAATTACCAAAGGCATATATAAACAATCCCTAGTGTTTGCTGTTATGTTATAATCAGGTACCAAATATGAAAAAAGCACATATTTGGTAGGCCTATCTGAATCGATACTACTGATAAAATAAGTGTTTAAAAGAATGAAAATATTGTATGTTTTGGATTTCTTTGTTTTATTATGACTATTTTGTAGAGGAAAACATTAGCTCTTTATGTATGGGTGATAGATGCCAAATAAACAGAATTAGGGTTATTATTAAGGCTTCATTAAGTCAAGCAATCCCAGTCAGTCATTTATGCTCTTTCAAACCTGGCATACTAATTAAATAGAAGAAGTGTTAATATTTAAAATTCATCTATTTTTTTAGAACAAGCAAATGACACTCTCTTCCTAGCAGAATTATTGTGTACCTCAACCATTCAGACTCTGTCAGTAAAGTCTCCATCACTAACAACCTACTTCTTCTATCCAATGAACTTGAAATCCAGAATAACCAAAGTAAATAGCTTATAGTAAATACCAAATAATACCATTGAATTTATGCTTCAGTTCGTGAAAAAAATTAGGTGATTTAGATTCATGCTTCTGTCAAACAAGAAAATAGAATAAAACAGGAAAAGTAAGGATTTATTTTTTGACAGTGTTCTGCAGATATTGCCAGGCCATAATGCCGAGGAAAATAAAACATCAATGTATGTTGGGAGTTTTATTTTCTATCCCCAGAAATAATCCACAGAAAAATAGAAAATAAGTCAAAAAATGTTCCCTAGATCTGAACAAAAGTAAGTTGAGAAAACCCAGGTAGCTAAAACCTACAGATTCTACAAAGATTCTTTGAGTCCTTCTTCAGCCTCAGTAGGTCGCCTACCATGAAACTTCATAATTGAAAGCTGAAAGCATGACTGGCAGATAGAAATGATTGATTTATTAGGTATTCAAATAAGCTACAACCAATCTGAATGTAGGAACCATTTACTTGCAAGTTTCATAATTTCAATTTTCAATAGAGCTGAGTAACTTCTACAGTGTATATTTGCAACATTTCCTTTATTTATTCATTCATTGATGGACATTTAATTTAATTCTTTTCTAACCATTGTATATTATTACTGTATACCCTCAAAAATATTCAGGTAAAATTCCAGAAGAGGAAGCATAAAGTTTCTGAGAGCTAGATGATGGGTCAATGGTGTAAATCAGTGTCTTCTGATATGACAGGACCGTCATACTCATATAGTAACATCAATTATGGTTTCCTAGTAGACCCTTAGAAGACTAAGCCAGTCAACAATACAGAATGTATGGTGAGGGTCACATGAGCCTCTATTCCTGCATAAAGAGCTATTGACAATTGGTGACTACTAGGGGAGTAAAACTTTTTTCTCTAAGGAGGTAGTTCCTTCATTGGTTGTCCATAGTTCAGTGGATGACTTCACATCCAGGGAGATATGACCAGGACTAATTGGACTTAGTGTTTTAAAAAGAAATATATCATAAGGTTGGGAAAATCATATTGTGGGGATTGTCTAGAAGTGGTGCATATAGGGAATAAGGATAGATAAGATGAAAGTTCGCTGCATATATCTATGAAGTTCTCAAATAATGAATTACAAATGTTATTCAAAGGAGTACTGTGAGGTGAACAATCCCCAATCTTTTTTAAAACTTGAAGTTATTAGAATTCTGCCTAGCTGAAGTGAAGAGACACTGCTGAATCCATAAGAGTTCCAGCAGAGGTCCCAGAAGGGCGTCATAGTTGGAACACATAAGACTTCAGAATATAAGCTATCATTGATCTGACATAAAAGCAAAACTCAAAAGAACAAAATGAACACAGAAGAAGCCCGCTTCTTGGCAGCAAAAGTCCAATCCTCTTTGTTAAAAGAATGCAAAAGAAGAAATGCTTCAAAACACAAAATATGCAATGTCTTACATTCAATTAAATATGCGAGACAGTAAAATCATTAGGGGAGTGTGACATTGAAAGCATAGATGAAGGTTGCAATAACTACTTGGTATAATATACTCTGTGTCCATCTGCATAATGGAAAACATGAACAGGAGATGAAAATGGGAATAATTAAAGGCTCTCAAACTTAGCTTCAAATGATAGGAGAAGTAGATTTTTAATTTTTTTTTACTACCAATAACTACTTCTCTAATCTTTCTATTGCTCTTTTCCCACTGATGTACTCAGGGTGATGCTAATGGGCCGGAATCAGGTGTGTGAGTTGGACCCCAAATCCTCACTCAATGATAGAGTGACCTTGAACAAGCTAGTCTCTGCATTCAGATCTTTAGGTTGGAAATTTGAGCTCAAAATAACAATAAGCACTCAATGTATTGTAGCATTTAAACATGAAAACATATAAAAAGTTTCAATGCAGAGTACAGAGTGAGAAGGTGCCTGTTTGCTAGGCATTCTGGTACAAGATGGAAATGAAGCATGAGAAGCCAAGAGGCTTTACCAGAAGTACAGACTCAATGAGAAGCATAGTCTAGTCTACAGAGTGTGTCTTTCTTCACATCCTATATGCACATTCATGACTTTATTCTCTTGGTTCATTTTTCCACTCTCTTGGATTAGGTTTAAAGCCTGGTGATTTTATACTCACCTTACCAGATTCTCCCAAGATTTTCTTCAATTCTAGAATATTTGACTCTCAAAAATATGATGAAACAAGTTTACTTATATTTGACTTATAGGTCTTCTCTAAGATAGTGGATAGAATGATAGTTTAGAGAGAATAAGAAAGGTAGGCAGTTGAGTTCTGCTCTGTCCAGTGTCTTAGTTTCCTTTCTGCTCTGTGTGTACACAATATGACCAAGGCAATTAATAAAATAAAGCATTTCTTTTGGCTTATGGTTTTATAAAGCAGATGAGAGATAACTGAGGAGTGAAGAAGTCTTTTGAAACCTCAAATGTATAATAAATATGTAATATAGCAGTACAACCTGATGAATCCATTTTGCGTTACTCATAGTTATAAGTGCTTAAGGATCACCACTTGGTATTGGATAAGAGATTAGAAAGTTCCTCCCTAGGAAAGAGTCATTCTTTTTCTCTTAGTAGTTATCAAAACCTGCAGCTCCTTACTCAGGGAATGGGCCTTTAGAAATGGCCCCAATCGACCTCTGCATGTAAACTGGTGGTGTCATTGTTCAAGTGTTTTAGAGTAGGATGCTATTAAGATTTCAAGGATATAATTCGATGTTTGTAGAGGACACTGTTTCACAGCAGACAACCTGCTCTTCTAGCTCGTGACAATCTTTAGGCCCAGTCCTTTGATATTGTCTGAGACTTGGTGAAAGTATCGTGGTGTAGATGTGTCACTTGCTGCTGAGTTATCATGAGCAATCTTGGGATGTCCTTTTCTATTCTACCTGCACATTGTTGTCTTGTCTACACACCAAAACCTTTTCATATGGACTCTGTTTTAGAAGACAGATCAGTTGATTTTATTCAGCCATACTAACCATTGTTAACTTTGTTTTTTGTTAACTTTTGATGAGCACATATGCATCAATTTTTATGTATAGAAAGTACTAATTTACCTTGTTCACTGAAACATTTAAGTCCTACGGACTAATAAAATATGCAAAAATACTTTTTGTTTTAGAAACTGTATAGACGGTTCTGCTCTCTTAGCCCCCTTAGCACACTTTCCTCTTGTACAATTGGTACATAAGTCCTGTAGCTGCTTGTATTACAAATTCTAATCACACTCCTCAAATCTGCTTGTATTCAAGAGAGTGCCTGCATGTACTTCTGGCAACCTGCCCCAAGTTAGTTCTGATTGGTAAATAAAGATGATAGCAGCCAATAATTAGGAAGAGCAGCAGAGGTGAGACTTTGAAAAACAAAAGGAAAGAGGAAAGAGAAAGATCCACCATGCTGGGAGGAGGAAGAGGAGGAGGAGGAGGAGGAGGAGGAGGAAGGGGAAGAAGAAGAAGAAGAAGAAGAAGAAGAGGAAGAGGAAGAGGAAGAGGAAGAGGAAGAGGAAGAGGAAGAAGAAGGGAAGGGGAAGGGGAAGGGGAAGGGAAGGGGAAGGGGAAGGGAGAGGGGAAGGGGAGGGAAAGGGGAAGGGGAGGGGAAGGGGAGGGGAAAGGGGGGGGGGGGGGGGGGGGGGGGGGGGGGGGGGGGGGGGGGGGGGGGGGGGGGGGGGGGGGGGGGAGGGGGGGGGGGGGGGGGGGGGGGGGGGAGGGGAGGGGAAAGGGGGGGGGAGGAGGGGAGGAGGAGGAGGAGGAGGAGGAGGAGGGTAGAAGTGCCATGCTTGAACATAGTGGAGGACAAGAAGGCATAGCTGGCATACGAAGGCACTAGGAGAGTGTGGCCCAGTTGCACAGTCATCTGGGTCCAGAGCAGCCAAGGTAAATTATAGAATCTAGTAAGTAATAACTTGGGATTATCATTTGAAGGCTGATTAACCACACCAAGGTTAAGAAGTGGCCAAGCCATTGTGCTGTTTAAGGCATATCAAAATATAAAGGCTCTCTCTCTCTCTCTCTCTCTCTCTCTCTCTCTCTCTCTCTCTCTGTTTTTGTGTGTGTGTCTGTGTGTGTCTGTGTGTGTGTCCGTGTATGTGTGTGTGTTTATATGTGTGTCTGTGTGTGTCTGTGTGTCTGTGTGTGTCTGTGTGTCTGTGTGTGTGTCCGTGTGTGTGTGTTTCTATGTGTGTGTGTTTGTGTGTGTGTGTTTGTGTGTGTTTGTGTGTGTGTCTCTGTGTGTGTGTGTGTGTGTGTGTGTGTGTGTGTGTGTGTGTGTGTGTGTGTGTGTGTGTGTTTTATTTGGGAATGTAGACCACTGGGGTTAGTAGTAGGAACCTGCTGCGCAATTATTTAATCAATTTTACAAAATCTGACTGCCTTCACACTGATGATAGATTGATGAGAAAGAAAAAAATTTCTTCCTCTCATCTCCTTCATTTTCCCCATGAACATCACATGTCCAAAGTGAGGTAAAGAATTTCACTATTGATGGAAACTACTGAGTGCAGTAAAAGTAAGAGAATCTTTTTAAATTAATAAGCTGTCAACCCCCAAAGGAAAATTTCACAACATCCAATTATGTAACTTACAGATATTTCAGACTATTCAAAGAATTGCTGAGACTGTATATCAAATCATTTCTTGTTGTGAACTGTTATTTCTGAATAGTGATACACTCTTTTCTCATGTCTCTCCAAAGTGCTCCATTTTTTCCTGCATATATATATATATATATATATATATATATATATATATATATTCTAAGTACCATTTCTGCCATTTTGCAATGATGTGTCTGTACCTCTACTAGGAATCTCCATGCTATACTCTTCCTATCATAGACGACTTAGTTTTCAGCATTTTCTACGTGGTAAGAGATTCTCCTGTCGACACTATACAGTAAATCCCTCTCTTCATCTATTCTTCTTTTATCTGTCCTTCTTCTCCCCCAGACATTGATCTTCTTCCCCATCTGCCCTTTCTAGTCACTCCATTTATTTCATTGGACCCATCATAACTTATAATGTGACTTAATGGGAATTTATCTGCTATTTTCCCCATGACAATCCATTCTGGCCATAAGAAGAAAGGTGTCAACTTATTTTAGCAGAACCTGGAGAACACCTGGCTCAGGAATGGTCTCAGGAATATTTGGTGTACAGTGTCCTGCAAAGGAGACCAGGGGACATCATTCTAGAGACTGGCAGAACAGTCTACCCTTCAGTCTTTCTTTCCACTGTCGTTCTCTATCTCATCAGGAACACAAAGGCGCTCAGGATTTGCAGAGTGAACTTCAACACTCAGAGAAGAGGAACTGTTGGTTGTCCTTGATTTTTGTACAAGTGGACATAGTAGAATGTGGCTCATTCTATATCATTAGTTGAGAAAATTTTGTGAACTATAATTAGTTACATTGAATGATATTTAACTATTTGTTTAAAAGGGTTAACAGAATTTTATAACAATTTAATAATTTTTTTATTATTTTGTAAATTTTTATAACATTTTAAATATTATTAAATTATTTATATTTAAATCTGATATACTGACATACCCCTGTAATGTCAGCACTGGGGAGGTGGATGTAGGCAGACATCAAATTCAAGGTATACTTGAATAAATCCTTTGCAAATTCAGGCAACCTGACATACATCTTTTCCTGTTTCAAAATTTAGACATAGTTTTACAAAGAAATATAATTTATGTTGCTTTCCAAACTAAGGAAACTTCAGATAGCAGACTGTAGTGGTATGAGGCAAGCCCAAATATTCTTTCTAACTTCAACAGATGTAGTACAATATTAATTAGTATTAATAGTACTTCACATTGCCTAGTTTAATCTGCTATTACTCAATGGGATGACATTCATGTGACTTCTTACCAATTTAAAGAGTACTCATCAAAACAAGGTGCTATTGTTTAAATAATGGTCAAGTACTTCTCACCCCATCAAAGTTTAACCAGAACAGTATCAGGATTATCTTAACCACAAGACTGTACTCTCTGTCAGGAAATTTGCATATTTAGCAATTACTTTACTGGATTTGTTTGAACAGTTCATTCAGATCTGGTCTGGTAGAAGATCAGGATTGGAATGAGTTGGATTCAATTCAACTCAAGTGTTAATTCAAGTGTGGTTCAGATTCATGAACCAGAAACCAAGTAGAAATTTTTTTCATTAAGTAATTTCCTGTGAATAATTTGACAATCAAAATGTAGCATAATGAAAGTAAGGAGCAAGTAACTCCAGCCTACACTGTTTCAGGTAATCTTGCCCTCAAAAGGCACAGCTCAAGCCCCAAGCTCCAAACTCCCACACACATCATTTTAACTGTATACATTTTATAACAAACTTAGATTTAGAGTGTATAAAATGAATGAAAGAAATAAAATTATTTTAACTCTATGATTTTATATACTTGTTACAAAATGGGTTACTGTTTCAATAAATTAATTCTCTCTCTCTCTCTCTCTCTCTCTCTTTCTCTGTCTCTCTCCCTCATACACACACAAACACACACACACACACACACACACACACACACACACACACGGAGGGCAGAGAGACAGAGACAGAGACAGACAGAGACAGACAGAGACAAAGATGGAGAGATAGAAAGAAACAGAAATGGGGACTGAGAGACAGACATGAGACTCATCAAAAGATTACAAATATTAGGGTAAATCAAATAATATGGACCTAGAAAGAAGGTACTGTATTATCTCATTTTTATAAGAAATCTAAGAAACTAAGTTTCATAGAAGCAGAGACTAAGAACAGGAGTTTCTGTAAACTGTGAAATGGGAACATAATAAGATGAAGTCATAGGGCTCAAACTTAGTTGTGGGAGGATTATAGTGTGGGGATACAACTGAGGACATGTTGTTAATAACTCACTGAACTTCAAATTACCTCATGTCATCTAGTTGTAGTTCCTTAAGAAAACAGAGCATATGCACCTGAACTCAAGCACACTCAATGAAAGCTATGATAGGGAGTAATTTTCTTTGATCATCATATCTCTATTGAATTGGACTCCATGAACATACTTGTTTTTCTAATTACATTTAAAGAATTGTAGAACTTTTCTACAATCACACACCTGAACACCATAGAACACCATAGGAACAATTTTTTGTGGACGAGGATGTTCAGAAGTCTCCATTACTTTCCAAAGCACCTTGCCTTCACCTCAAAATTAGGACTCTCTGATTAGCAGACAAAATGCACATTTCTACCAGTATCTAAAGCCTAGCTGGATTATAGGGTTTTAGTACATGTATATGACTTAAATATTGAATAGAACAAATGACATTACTACTCTTCTGAGATTAAGGTTACCTGGGTAACTTCTACTTTGATTTTCCACATGTAGTGTCCCTTATAAAAAGGAGGAGTCTTGAAAATAGATGTTCACTTCCCATGGGTACTTTCCCAGGGAGAAAGCTTCATTTGGATAAACATAAATGGCAAGAAGAATCAGAAACTCAGAAAAAAGACGAAAATTAAAACTTTCCAGAGAAACCATCTTGATAGATAAGCAACTCACTGAAATGTACTTTTGAAACTTCAAGATCCATGAAAAATAATTTAGTATATAGGATTTCTGGGCCATGTTTTTCATCAATAATATGAACAATAGGGTGGCAAAAATAGCAATGACTTCAATGAGTATATGTGCAAGAGTATGATAATAATATTACCAAATAAGTAAAGAGTATCAAACGTATATGATTAAAAGTTCATACCAAATCTGTGCAAGTAATTTTAAATTATGAATAAATAGAAAATAAACACATTTAGTTATAGAAATATACCTTCCTAATAATTTGAATTCCAAAGGAAGAACAACTTGTGACCTGTGCAGTAGGAAAATTCTAAATTGCAGCATGACCATTGGTTCTATAAACACAGGAAAAGAATCATGCTATATTGCTTTTGTTAAGTGATATAACCCATAGTAAGTTGCCCATAGTCTAGTAGATGGTGCTATACTCACTCACACCCTGGCAGGACTATTAGACTCAGTGGGTTAATTAACATAATAACAACAATAACAACAACAAAACAGTGTAAAGTTGGGAGTAGTCTGTGGATGGGAACAAAGGTGACTGTGGTTCAATAAAATTTTATTTGTAACAACAGGCATTGGTAGACCCTAGCCTATGCAGGGAAGTAAATGGTGTCAAGGCAGAGTGTTTCTAAGCACTTGGATCATGCCTGGAGCCACGGCTTCTAATAAACACTATTTATTTGCCCTTGAATAGTTCATCACACAGTAGGGCTCCTCGGGAAACATTTCAGTCCTATTTCTGATATTTAATTTGTATATGTAATTTCATTTACAGACTTAAGCATATCCAAAAACATTAGATAGATTTTAATACTGGTGGTCATTCTTGATTCCCATTTCAAAATATGTAAGAAAATGTGTGTGTGTGTGTGTGTGTGTGTGTGTGTGTGTGTGTGTGTGTGGTTGTTTGATCCTACAATCTAAAACATACTTGATTATTCAAAAAATACTGTTGACTAAATACAACGAACCATTTCTCTTTATGTACATAGTTCAATGATATTTAGTTATCTCAGAAAAATTTAGGCTTCAGTACTCATATTTGGTGTTTTGCTTAAAGAAGATTCTTAGGTTTTGCAGTAGCAATGTTTTGCATTCATAGTATTTTGTGTTCTTTGATATTTGTTGTAGAAATATCACTGAACAGGGAGTTCAGAGGACTGTAAGTCTCAGGGGACATCAGCTGATTGAGGATCCCCGAGGCACAGGAGGCTCTGTGTAGAAACAAATTGTTGGATAGAAGCAGAGACCCTGGCACACAATCAGACTGAGTTTCGTTACAGGTGCCCACATGTCTTCTAATAGGCTTTTACTGAGATTGTGAGATCAGCAGAAAAGAACTGACTTTTTGTTGTTTGTTTGTTTTAGGCATATTCTAAGGACTTTTAAATACAAAAGCAATTTTCCCTCTTCTAGCAACCATCAACTGTCAAAAACATTTTAGTTGGAGGTGAGGGGTTATGAGTGTCTCCTCTGCCCATGCTGGAACAAGATAAAGCCAAAATCTTTAGTAATAACCTTAAAATAATATAGTAGCAAATGAAAAAACAGTAATATTCTCTAAAGTAGCAGGTGAGGTTTTGAGCCAAAAGGGTAAGACCAGGTAGCAGTTAGATGCCATGTTAGTCATTCTGTAAACACTGAACCTGAATAATTAAGTTCTTCATGTGTTTTGGAAACTCTTTTTCATAATTTTTAGCAATCAAGTGTAATTTTTTTGTTGACTTCAAATCTTTCCTGATAGAACAAGAGGTGTAACTATACAATATCAGAAAACACTGATTGTTCTACTCCCTACCAGTGACCCTCCTAGACAGTGCAAAGTACAAAAGTGCCACAGGAAAGATCCTGTGTGTATTAGTTGATGTTCTATTATGATGATAATACGCCATTGCCAAAAGGAAGAATACGTCAATGGTAGAGACATGGTAGCAAGATCAGGAAACTGAATGTAATCATGCCAAGCACAAGCCTGAAGCAGAGATGGCAAGCTAGAAGGACGAGCTAGGAATGCTCCAAGTTTTCTAGCATCACTTCCCCCACCAAGGCTGCACTTTGTAATTCTTCTCAGTCAGCACCACCAGCTTGAGACTTAATGCTCTACCTAATGCCTGAACCTGAAGGGACACTTCTTTTTTTTTTTTTTTTTTTTATTTTAACCTGTACATTCCCTTCCCTGGCTCCAATAACCTCATTCAATATTATAATGCAAATTTCCTATGCTACTGTTTCAAGAGGCATGGGAGTATTTAATACTTTTAAATGTTTAAAATCCAAATTTTTCTCCAAACTTGAAGGCAATCTCTCTTTTCTTTTCTACTGATTTTTAAATTTACATTCCAAATGTTGCCTGCTTTCTGGTCCTCTCTTCCCAAGTTCTTCACCCTATCATCCACCCCCTTTCTTCTGAGAGGATGCTCCCCCCTCTGACCCCCATCTCACCCCTACCAGCATTCCCCTTTCCTGAGACATCAAGTTTCTACAAGATTAAGCCCATCCTCTCCTACTAAGGCCAGACAAGGCAGTCCTCTGCTACAGGTATGTGGTGGGCCATAGACCAGCCCTCTCTTTGGTTTGAGACTTAATCTCTGGGAGTTCGGGCTCAGGGGTAGTTGATACTTTTGTTCTTTGTATGGTGTTGAAATCCTGAAGGCCATCCAGTGACTGGCACAACTTGGAATCCATCCCATACACAGGCAGCAAACCCTGACACAAGAGTACATTCCAGTAAAAAAGAACAGACAAGACTGTGGCAACATGCCGCATGTCTAAGACTTCAATTTTAAAGGAATTAAATGGCTCCCGCTTTGCAGTCTGCAACACAGATCTTTCCCTTGGGCTGTTTCCACCCCCTTATGCCCTTTCTTCTTGATAGATGTCACATGGCCCTGAAATCTCCCACATCTTGAAATTTCCACTGCAACCCAGGTTGCCTTTTGACAGTTTCACATGATGGCCTCAGGACCTCCTGCTCACTCATGGTCTTCCTACAGGGATTCCTTTGCCACATGCTGCCTGGATTCTGTTTCATTCTAAACCAGAGGAATAAACTATGACTCCTTCCCTCATACATCCTTCTTTTGAAGGAGCTCGAGACCCCATATGTACAGCAATGCCAAGCAACCAGAGCTTCCAGGGACTAAGCCACTACCCAAAGACTATACATGGACTGACCCTGGACTCTGACCTCGTAGGTTGCAATGAATATCCTAGTAAGAGCACCAGTGGAAGGGGAAGCCCTGGGTCCTGCTAAGACTGAACCCCTAGTGAACTAGACTGTTGGGGAGAGGGCAGCAATGGGGGGAGGGGTTGGGAGGGGAACACCCATAAGGAAGGGGGGAGGGGATGTTTGCCCGGAAACTGGGAAAGGGAATAACACTCGAAATGTATATAAGAAATACTCAAGTTAATAATAATAAAAAAAAAGAAGCTCGCAACAAACCCTACCAAATTCAGTTGCCAGTTTCAGATGGACACTGAATCACATCAGCAGCAGGTATTGTATTCGGTTGTTTCTCAGACTATTAAATGCCTTCATGTCTCTTTCACAACTTGGAAGTTCAGCTAGTTGGGCTCTTGCCTTTGGAGAAACTCTTCATTCAATTTGAAGCTGAGAAAGAGGCCTCTCCTTAATCTTGTTAAGGATACAGCCTGTGTTTCAGCACAAGCCTTGGCTGTGACATGAAGCTTCCTCCTGTTCTTTTCCTCTCCACACGTTCCTTCTTGTACTTCTTTCTGTCTTGTTTGTTCTTTCTCATTGTAGACCTGCATGAGCACTGCATATAGCAACAACCACATAACAGATTCAATGTTGTGGCGTCTTGCAATTTGCTCCACCAAAGAAATGAGTCTGTTACTCTGAAATTTTGCCTCAGGAAGTTTCATAGAACATGAGCTGAAGATAGCCAGATTTCATCCCTAAATACCACACAAAAAGCCTTTAGCAGAACTGCAACTATTGTTCTCTGCTTAAACCCTGGAGACAGGCCACCACAGTCTTCATTCCTCGGAAAATGATAATCTTTCAGCTTCGGAGAACAAGCCTCTAAACTCTGACTAAAGTACTTCCTTGGTCCAAAGTCCCAACATTTCCCACCTTCTATGGTCATGTTCTTCAAAGCAATAGCCCAAACTCTTATACACATTTCTGTGTTGTTGACCTATCTATTGCTGTGGTAAAACACCATAAGCAAAAGTAGCTAATGGAAGAAAGATTTTCTTTTAGCTTAGGTTGTCCATCATGGAAAAGAGACATGGCAGCAAGCAGAATGCTAAGCAACCACATCTCCATTCACAGTCAGAATACAGAGAGAGCACACTAGAACTGGCATGAATCTATGAACTCTTAAACCCTGCCTCCAGTGATCCACTTCCTCATAAAACTCCCCAAATAGTACCATCAACCAAGGATCAAGTGTTCAAAGGCCTGAGCCTAAGGCAGGCATTTCTTATTTAAAGCATTCATGCTGCCCTCACATTCCAGTTAAGCAAGCATGACTCTACAGAACACTGAGGCAAGTATTGAGATGGAGGAAATCACACTGCAAACCTGAAGAACATTGAAAGATTCTCTGTGGTAAATAATTGCAAACCTCTATTTATCTGTGCACCCTCTAGCTATGGGTGTAGCAGCAGCATTAAGTACCAAAGGTGGCTTGCTTAAAAAGACGGTTTGTAACTACATTTTTATGCAACAGAAGAATGAGTTAAATAAAAAGCAGACAAAGAGATTGACACATGACAAGATTAAATGTCAGAGATCCACATGACGGAAAAATGAACCTCAATGTATATGACGAATTCGGGGATAATAGTGTATCAACATCAGTTCATCTTTCTAATGTTCAACACTCATAAAATATTAGTAACAGGACAGTGCGTTGAGACTGGGAATGAGAAGAGGCCGTAGGAAATTGTTTTCCGTTCTTTTTCTATAAATCTAAAGGTGTACTACTAGGAAGGATCCATTATCACTTTTAAATTATTTTATGATGCAGGGACATGTGCTACCATGCAGGTGCAATTAGCTCTACAGTTCATGATTTTTAAAATAAGTTTGCAGTGGAGATGCTATTGACACAATACAATGAAAGCATGTCAGCTTAGAATTTATACTTAAGGGGAGGACGGCACAAAAGGAATCTCAGAAGCAGATAAACCCTGAAGACTCATATAAGATGTTCAAAGAATTAGAGTCAAAGACTCTAAGACACTGAATTATTTTATCTATGGTTGTAACATGGTCATGCTTGTCTTTACTCTCTTTCTTCTGACATCCTTTGAGGAACTATTAAGAAACACAAAGAGAATACTCAAGAACGAAGGATGAGACGTCTCAGGGAAAATCCAGACATCGGCCTTGCTAAAAAATAGTGAATTGGGTCTGGCTGTGGAAGTTAGTGAGAGCTTCATAAGCTAAGCCGAGTAAGAACATGTTACTACCTGGAGGAGCTGAAGACGTCTGCTCTGCACTAGTCATTTTTTCTTTTTGGGATAATAATCAAACAAATGGACAAAAGAAAGAACTAATTAGAAACAACTTAAGAGAAGAATTTTGTTAGCTCATGGACTTGTAGCAGAGCAGGGGTTACCTCTGAACATGTATCTGAGCTGTGGTGGAAGAGATTAGATACCCCCGCTGTATCTAAATGGTGAAGAGCATCGAGCAAAACTAGATCAGTCAAAAAGGACCAAGCTATCACACATAAGCCTGTTCGGAGTGTGCTACACACCTAAGACAGACTTCACAGTTCTACAGCCTTCGAACTAAGAGCCGCTAGCTATAGACTGTGATTTCTTTTATGTGAGGGTTTGAGTGTGGGAAAGTGTGCAGTTGGGATGTGTTTCCGCCAAGATATCTAGCAGATATCTTGGGGCACAGGACCTAGCAAGGTAAAATACAACATACTTTTTTATTTTTATACTTATACAACAACAGATGCCAAACCAATATGATGGTCAAGAATCCACTAGTAATCCTAAGAGTTGGGAGAAACTTTTTATTTTCTAAGAGGAGGCTGGTGCCATGTTATGTCATGTGATATCTTAAGGGCGGGAATTCAAACAAAGAAACAGGGAAGTACCCTGGACTGGCTGACTGTAGGTCCCCTGCTGTGTGATAAGTAATGGAAGCTCAGAGAATTAGAGATTAAAAGCTGCTTTTTAAAGAAAATATTTTAGAAAGTCTTTCAGGATACTCATATTCTTTTTAATGTGGGCTCCATGGGAATTTTGGGTTGAAATCCTAGTTAGACAAGCTACTTCTTAATTACAGGTGTTATTAAAAGTTGATTAAGTTTGTTTTTAGAAAGAAGAGAGTGAAGAGATTACCTGAATCAGGTGGGGATTTTCATTCATGCTTTAGAACTTAGATAGGGAAAAATTAGTCACTACCTCCAAGTAGAGAGTTGTGATGAATGTCTGTCTGTAACACCAGGCAGAGTGAGTGCAGACATATATTATAGAAGTTATTAAGGTTAAAGAAAACTGTGGCTCCAGGTAGAGAGCTAAACAGATGGATATATTTTGGGCTAAAGTCCTGAATTTTAAGTTGCTTATTGTTTTTAGAATTGACAGAAGGTGTTTAAGTTTGTTTTAAGGAGAGTAAAGAGATTACCCGAATCACGTTTTCATCTATGGTTCGGGACATAGACAGGGAAAAATTGGTCACTAACTCCAAGTACAGGGTTGTGATAAATGTCTGTAATACCAGAGAGAGTGAATCCAGACATATATTATAGAAATTATTGATGTTAAATAAAAACCTGAGGCTCCGGGTAGAGAGCTTAACAGATTGAGATATTTTGGGCAAAAGTCCTGGTTTGATATGTTGCTTATTGATATTAGAATTGATAGAAGGTATTTGGTTTGTTTTATGAATTACCCTGCTAAAGATCATATGGCTCATTGATGCTGGCTAGCAAGGGCTTGTGGTTACTTTTGGTATTTACCACAACAGGAAGCTTGGAATCTCTTAAAGTGGGCTCCACGAGAATTTTGGGTTAATTTCCTGACATCATAGAGTACAAAAGCATATCCAGGCTCATTGTTTATCTAACTTCCATTTTCAAAGATTGGTTAATCTTCATAGTGGGTGTGACTTTGAATTTGTTGGTTATATTTATAACTCTGGGAGAGAGTGCAAGATACAAGCTTTTCTGGATTCAGACTAAGGAACACAGTATTTTGGGAGAAAGATTTTTGTCTTTGTGATTTTAAAAAGTGTGATTAGGCTCTGGAATATGGAAAACCATCAATGTAATCCATTATATTAACAAACTGAAACAAAACCACATGATCATTTCATTAGATGCTGAGAAAGCATTTGACAAAATTAAAAGTCCTGGAAAGAACAGGAATTCAAGGCCCATACCTAAACATAGTAAAAGCCATATACAGCAAACCAGTAGCTAATATCAAACTAAATGGGGAGAAACTTGAAGCAATCCCACTAAAATCAGGGACTAGACAAGACTGCCCACTTTCTCCCTACTTATTTCAATATAGGTCTTGAAGTTCTAGCCAGAGCAATCAGACAACAAAAAGAGATCAAAGAGATACAGACTGGAAAAGAAGAAGTCGAAATATCACTATTGGCAGATGATATGATAGTATATTTAAGTGATCCCAAAAGTTCCACCAGAGAACTACTAAACCTGATGAACACCTTCAGCAAAGTGGCGGGGTATAAAATTAATTCAAATAAATCAGTAGCCATCCTCTACACAAAAGAGAAACAAGCCAAAAAAGAAATTAGGGAAATGATACCCTTCATAATAGTCCCAAATAATATAAAATAACTCGGTGTGACTTTAACCAAGCAAGTAAAGGATCTGTATGATAAGAACTTCAAGCCTCTGAAGAAAGAAATTGAAAGAAATCCCATGCTCATGGATTGGCAGGATTAACATAGTAAAAAATGGTCATTTTACCAAAAGCGATCTACAGATTCAATGCAATCCCCATCAAAATACCAATTCAATTCTTCAGAGAGTTAGACAGAACAAATTGCAAATTCATCTGGAATAACAAAAAACCCAGGATAGCTAAAACTATCCTCAACAATAAAAGGACTTCAGGGGGAATCACTATGCCTGAGTTCAAGCAGTATTACAGAGCAATAGTGATAAAAACTGCATGGTATTGGTACAGAGACAGGCAGATAGATCAGTGAAATAGAATTGAAGACCCAGAAATGAACCCACACACCTAAGGTCATTTGATTTGTGACAAAGTAGCCAAAACCATCCAGTGGAAAAAAAGATAGCATTTTCAGCAAATGGTGCTGGTTCAACTGGAGGTCAGCATGTAGAAGAATGCAGATCGATCCATGCTTATCACCCTGTACAAAGCTTAAGTCCAAATGGATCAAGGACCTCCACATCAAACCAGATACACCCAAACTAATAGAAGAAAAAGTGGGGAAGCATCTCGAGCACATGGGCACTTGAGAAAGTTTCCTGAACAAAAAACACCAATGGCTTATGCTCTAAGATCAAGAATCAACAAATGGGATCTCATAAAACTGCAAAGCTTCTGTAAGGCAAAGGACACTGTGGTTAGGACAAAAATGGCAACCAACAGATTGGGAAAAGATCTTTACCAATCCTACAACAGATAGAGGCCTTATATCCAAAATATACAAAGAACTCAAGAAGTTAGACCGCAGGGAGACAAATAATCCTATTAAAAAATGGGGTTCAGAGCTAAACAAAGAATTCACAGCTGAGGAATGCAGAAAGGTTGAGAAACACCTAAAGAAATGTTCAAAATCTTTAGTCATCAGGGAAATGCAAATCAAAACAACCCTGAGATTTCACCTCATACCAGTGAGAATGGCTAAGATCAAAAACTCAGGTGACAGCAAATGCTGGAGAGGATGTGGAGAAAGAGGAACATTCTTCCATTGTTGGTGGGATTGCAGACTGGTATGACCATTCTGGAAATCAGTCTGGAGGATCCTCAGAAAATTGGACATTGAACTACCAGCTATACCTCTCTTGGGCATATACTCAAAAGATGCCCCAACATATAAAAAAGACACGTGCTCCACTATGTTCATAGCAGCCTTAATTTTAAAGCCAGAAGCTGGAAAGAACCCAGATGCCCTTCAACAGAGGAATGGATACAGAAAATGTGGTACATCTACACAATGGAATATTACTCAGCTATCAAAAACAATGACTTTATGAAATTCATAGGCAAATGGATGGAACTGGAAAATATCATCCTGAGTGAGGTAACACAATCACAGAAAAACACACATGGTATGCACTCATTGATAAGTGGCTATTAGCCCAAATGCTTGAATTACCCTAGCTGCACAGAACACATGAAACTCAAGAAGGATGCCCAAAATGCGGATGCTTCACTCCTTCTTTAAAAGGGAAACAAGAATACCCTTGGCAGGGAATAGGGAGGCAAAGTTTAGAACAGAAGCAGAAGGAACACCCATTCAGAGACTGACCCACGTGTGGCCCATACATGTACAGCCACCCAATTAGATAAGATGGATGATGCAAAGTGCAGGCCAACAGGAACTGGATGTAGATCTCTCCTGAGAGACACAGCCAGAATACAGCAAATACATAGGCGAATGCCAGCAGCAAACCACTGAACTGAGAACGGGACCCCCGTTGAAGAAATCAGAGAAAGGACTGGAAGAGCTTAAAGGGGCTTGAGACCCCATATGAACAACAATGCCAACCAACCAGAGCTTCCAGGGACTAAGCCACTACCCAAAGACTATACACGGTCTGACCCTGGGCTCCAACCTCATAGGTAGCAATGAATAGCCTAGTAAGGGCACCAGGGGAAGGGGAAGCCCTTGGTCCTGCCAAGACTGAACCCCCAGTGAACGTGATTGTTGGGGGGAGGGTGGTAATGGGGGGAGGATGGGGAGGGGAACACCCATATAGAAGGGGAGGGGGAGGGGTTAGTGGGATGTTGGCCTCAAAACCGGGAAGGGGAATAACAATCGAAATGTAAATAAGAAATACCCAAATACTCAAGTTAATAAAGATGGGGGAAAAAAAAAAAACAGAACTACAAGCCTATAGAGTATACTTCTCATTCAAAGTATAGCATTGTCTAAGCAGTGTGCATATGTATGTATGTACACACACACACACACACACACACACACACACACACACACACACACACACACCAACGCATGTATGCACACAGAGTTTCTCTCCCTTACTGTGCCCATGGTTGTCTTGCTCTCTGTGGTCATTCAAATTAGTAGACTTGATCAATACTATTTCAGTGGACACCAAACACTGGGAAGTAGCTGCTTTAATTATATGTAGGTCTGTCAGGTCTGGCTCAGACCTGTTAAGGATTTACTCAAATATTCAACAGAAATGAATTTCCATGGGCTGTGATGCAGATGTCAAGAACTCAATTTAGACACTCACTATCTGATAAAAATGGATGCTAATAAACAACAAGCCATGTGCTCCATTAATGGAAAGGTCGATTGTGGTAATATCAATAAAATGTCCCCTCCCATATGTACAGGTATTTAAAGATTTTGTAGTACTCTTTGGGGCAATACAATGGGATCTTTAGGATGTGTGTCCTGCTAGAAGAAGCGTATTATTGAGGGTGGTCTTGAAGAGGTTATAGATTCCCCCCACTTCAAGTTGACTTTGTGTTTGTGGATGGAAATGGAATCTCTCACGTTCCGTGCTTCAGGCACTTACTGCCATGCATCAGTAACTATTATGAATTCTTCCTTCCTATGGAACTATAAGCCAAAATAAAATCGTTCTTCTAAAGGTCACAATTGGCCATGGTGTTTTATCACAGCAACAAGAACTCAACTAAAACACAGACCAAGTAAATTTCAGAAGGACTTCTATCTGTTCTTGCAATAAAGAGAGGGATTGCTAATGGAACTCAAGGAGCCTAAGGCTGAAAATAGGATGCAAAGGACCTTAGGAGAGGAATGGGGATTCAAGGAGTGGGCAGAGAACAGACTCATGAAACCTCATATTTTGGCTGGAGAAAGAAGATAAAATTCTTGGAACACTTGAATGGGAAACTTTGATCCTAGTTTTAGGGTCACACAACCTCTGATAGCAAGGTGACCTGGGAGTGCCTGACTATACAAAGGCAGTCGGCAATAAGAAAAAGGATGGGACCACCCACCCATCTCAACATTTTTAACCCAGAAGTTTTCCTGTCTAAAGGAAAAACAGGGACAAAAGGAAAAAGAACAGAGACTGAAGGAAAGGCCATCCAGTGACAGGCCTACCTATCTACAGACACCAAATACCTACACTATTGCTAATGCCAAGAAGTGGTTGCTGACAGGAGCCTGGTATGGCTGTTCCCTGAGGGGTTCCGCCAGCACCTGAGCAATATAGATGCAGATACTCAGTCAACCATCAGTCTGAGCCCCAGGGACCCCAGTAGAAGAACTAGGGAAAAGACTGAAGAGGATGAAGGGGACTGCAATGCCATACAAAGAACAATATCATTTAACTGGACCATCCAGAGCTCCCAGCAACTAAACACCAACCAAAGAGTATACCTAGAGGGAGCCAGGACTCCACATATATGTAGCAGGGGATGGCCTTATCTGATATCAATGGGAGGGGAGAGAGACTTGATGCCACAGCATAGAGGGATGCTAGAGGGGTGAGGAGAAAATGTGTGAATGGGTGAAGGAGCATCCTCATAGAGGTAAAGGGGATGAAGCAAGGGGGTATGGGATGGGGGTTGTAGAAGGGTAACCGGGATGAGAGATATCATTTGAAATATAAGCGAATAAAATGATTAATGAAAATATTACTCATAAATGTTAGTAAAGATATGTCAAAAAACTTAAAACTAATAAACTCCTTGGTTTAGGAATTAGCAAGAAAAGAAAATTAGCAGCTACTTTGTGACAGAAAACCCATAGGGTGACTATTGGTAGAGGGGATGACAGTTGGCACTGACATTCGACTTGGGAAGTTTAAACAAAGCCTTAAGGATAAGGAGTAAAGTCTGTGGAGCTAGGTGACTAGACAGTATGTCCACTCCCAGGTGTGTGTCTACCAACCACAGTGGCTGATAGATGTTATTGGGCAACATCCACAGACTTGGGAATCAAATGGTTGTATAACCTTCCTGTCCAGCTATTAATCATGCAGCCTCAATTTCATTAGTAAACCTCAAAATCTTTTTATCTTAAAGTTAAGTTGACAATACATGAGTCTTAGGTTGTAGAAATTAAAAACAAATATATATATATATATATATATATATATATATATCCAAAAGGAGTTTCTACGTTTCTCAATGTTGCCCATTTTTCATTAAAAGTAATGTCTTGTTTATGAGAGTGACCACTTTACAATGTCAGACAAAATACATATTTTTAGAAGAATGGATGAATGAGTGAATCAATGAATGAATGAACAAATGAATAATCTAAGAGTTTTCTAGCTGGTGTCTTTCACTTGACCTTGCAGCTTTGTCTGATCCCTAGGGCTCTGCCTGATTCACACTGTCAGTTCACTAGCTCCATGACGGCTTGTGGACAAATCAGGCAAAGTTGATACTTGTAGGCAACCATTTTGTACTTTTTGTCCTTTGATTGCAATTAATAAGATTAATTGTTTATCTGCTTCCCCATTATGCTTTGATGAGGCCCGCATGAGTGCATTTCCAGGAATGTAAGTATTCAGTATTAGTGTGTTGTCTTATTGGGAGAGCAATGTTATTATACTGCTTCATTAATGCCAGTACATGTGGTTCAATTAAGATTTACAAATTAGGTTTAATTAAGGTTTATAAGCAGAGAGGTGAACTCCTGGCTGCACTCGCGCTGCTGATCTCTTCTCTTTCTTCTCTTTTCTTGTACACAGTACTGCTTGTGATTATAAAAATCAGATAGTTTCTGGAACTGGGAAACGAATGGTATTCTTTGAGCATCTGATTCCACCTACTGTCCCATTATTTCTTTTCCAAATGAGATCCGAGACTTTGGCAGCAGAAAGTATATTACATCTGGGAAATGCTAAATAGCCAATTCATATTAGCCATTAAAAAATTTAAAATGAAACAACAAAAAACAGACACTGCTGCCAAACAGCTTACAATGGTTGTGTTTTGTGTCAGTTATACCTCAGAGATTCTCAATGTCTAAGTATTGAGAGGAGAAGGACGCAGATGAAGGAGAAGGAGAGAGAGACAGAGAGAAGACACAGAGAAGGCTTTCTGATGTATTATTATTCAAAAAAGGTATTATTATTCAAAAAATGGTAAAATGGCTGAATTTTACATTTACGAAATGACAGCTATCATATTAAGAGAGAGTTTATTTTGGCTTACTGTTTCAAAAAGATGAGATCCACTATAGCAGGGGGTCATGGCCAGCACACTCCTGGCACAGCTTCAGTAACAAGAAGCTGAAAGAACATAGCAAAGTGTGGACTCTCCTGGGTCCCCTGCAGTGTTTGACTCCTGCTGAAGCCCTGCTGATGTATGTAGAAGCCTTTTGTTCCTAACAAAGGAATGCCCTGGCCCAGTAGCAACACACTGGGTATACACCTGGGTGATGGTCCATTCGTTCTTATCTTTTGTTCTCAGTCTTTGTTCCTGGGACTTAGGCTGGTCTTCCTGGATTTCTCTTCAGTAAATTTGGGGCACATATTTGGTCTTTTGTTCCTGAGGCCTTAAGCCGGTTTTCCCACTGTGCTTCCTGGAATTTTCCACCTGGTGAACTTGGGGTATATATTCAGTGAATAAAGCTACAGATTTGGCATTCTCTCTTAACACGAATGACCCGAATATGTGTGTTTTTTTAATCCCACAGGCTTACGGCCAGATCTTGGTGCCATGTTAGTGCAGGCATCGACAACAAAGCAAAGAGAGAACTGGATATGGGGTAGGTGCATAAACTCTCAATGCCTTCACTCAGTGATGTATTTACTATAGCTAGGCTGTACCTCCCCATAAACTCCCCAGACAGTGCCACCAATCTGGGACCAAGAGTCCAAATGCCTGAGCATATGGTGCATCACATGCTACAAATGATTAAACTTTGCTAGGTCTTAAGTTACTGAATTTAACTCTTTCATTTTTTTTTTACAAACAATCTTGCTATGTAGTGGTGGTTGTCTATAACTGAGAGATTTACCTGCCTCTGCCCATCAAGTGCTGAGAGTAAAGGCTTTTGCTATTATGTCTGACTTAATTTTTCTTATAGTAGTGTCTTTAACTTTTCTTCCTCTGTGATGTTCAAAGGTACTTGATTCATTCATCAAGTCATTCATTAAAATGATAACATTTATTAAATGTATACCATTCATTAAAATGATAACAGGAAGATTCCTAGCCATGCCCTTCTAACTCATGTAACAGGTTTTCCTAGTTAGTATAGTTAACAAAGGATAATGACCTGATGAATGTTAGGAATCACAAAGCCCCAACAGTTTGTTAATTCATTTTACATCTTCTCACTGCCTCTATCCTAGTCACCCACTCTCACAATCCCCCCATCCTCCACATCCTCTCTTCTGAGAGGGTGCATCTCCCCATCCCCCACTCTATTAACATGAAGTCTCTGTCAGGCTCAACAAACGCTCTTCCACTGAGGCCACAAAGCAGTCCACCTAGAAGAACATATCCCACAGACATGCAACAGCTTTTGGGATAGCCATCTCCATGCCCCCATTACGGTTGTTAGGGACCAACATAAAGACCAAGCTGCACATGTGGTACATAGGAACAGGAAGGCCTAGAAGAGACCTGGTGGTTCAGTCTATGAAAGCCCCAAAGGTCCAGGATAATTGATATTATTGGTCTTCCTGTGGAGAATGTATCACCTTTAAGGTCCCACAATCCTTCACCCTACACTTCCATAAGAGTCCCAAAATTCCATCCACTCTGCTGTGGGTGTTTGTAGCTGTCTGAGTGGCTGCTAGGTGGAACCTCTCAGATGTCAGTCATGCTGTCTGCAAACATAATGGAGTACCATTAACAGTGTCAGAAATTGATGCTTACCCATAGGGTGGGTCTCAAGATGAAAGGCCCAGAATTTATGTCACATTTTGAGACTACTTGTTCACATTTGTACAGTAGCTTCTTAGTGCGTTTAGAGCGTAAGTAGAGGGAATTATGTCACAGTTTATACTCGTCGTTTTGTATAAATATGAGAAGATGGTATGAATAGTGCTATACTGTGAATATTTCTCACCATAAAAACATCAACAAGAAGAGAAAGAAGTATGACTGATACACGGTTCCAGATGATGAGCAAAACACCACCATGAATGAGATTGCTTTGAAAGACATGACCTGGACATGGTATTGCCCACTTCACAACCTTATGGCCTGAGAGTGCCTGTCTGTGAGTCATGAATTTCTTACCTCAATAAGAAAGAAATGTGGGGACATTGCTCACTGCCTTGCCTTCTCCTAAACATCATTAACAAAGTTGAGGGAGATAGTGAACTAACACTACAAAAGACAGAGAAATACTGGTTAAATTGTATATGGCTACATAAACATAAGGAGTTATTATTATGTTGATTATCACTGATGACAGTCCAGACAAATGTGCTAATTACACTCATAAAATGAAGATGCTTTACTCCGGACATTCTAGAGAGGCTTATTCTTCTAAAAAGAGCGATTATAAGCTTAAAGTATTCCTTTTTATTAGTGCTGTAATAACTGTTCCATGTAATATTAATAACAATAATAAAATGTTAGCTACTTCCACATTATTTCCAAGGAAAATGAACAGAAGAGCTTAAAAGTTGAGTGAGCAAAAACTTGTTACTTTTAATGATATCAATAAAAATACAAGAGACGTTCAAACGAATCTGTTTCCAACATCCCTACGGTTTAATACTTCTGGGTCATTTGTTATCTCCTTTTGTTGTTGGGCATTATGGATGACTACAATAGATATGTTACTAAGAATCTCTATGATGAGTCTTGAAGCTGATGTGTTTTCTATGATTCAAATTTTCTCAGACATGTCTATTGGTATTTTATCACTGCTCTCATACATTTTATCATCAGACAAATTTTGATTTCATTAGACAAGATTTGGTTTGGAAGGTCTTGTCGAATTGAGGTTACATGCATTTAGGATGAAGCTGTTAATTAAAGAAACAACAATTATGCCTTTTTGCCCCTTCTCTGTGGGTAAATTTGAAGGGAAAGCATATCTGTTTTGGCTTTCAAGGATTAAATTGATATCTTAGTTACACTTATTATTGTTACAATAAAACACCATGACAAAAAAGCAAGTTGGGAAGTAAAGGGTTTGTTTCGATTACACTTCCACATTTGCCATTCAGTATCCAGGGTCATAAGGACAGAAACTCACATAGGTCAAGAACCTGGAGGTAGCAGCTGATTCACAGGCTACAAAGGGGTGCGGATTACTGGCTTGCTTCCATGGCCAACTCAACTTGCTCTTATATAAAATACAGAACCAGCAGACCAGGGATGACAATGATCTGGGTCCTTTCCCTTGATCTTACTGCCACATCTTATGGAGGCATTTTATCAATTAAGATTTGCTCCTTTCTGGTAATTCTGTTTTCTGTTAAGTTGACATAAATCTAACGTGGAGAGTTGGAAACTATATTCCTTTGCCCATATTGTGATAAGAGCCATATCAGACTTTATGCTAGGCAGCAAGAGGGAAATAGCAAGAAATACCTTGGGTTTTGTCCAAATAACCACTAAGTCAGTTGATCCAATATATACTTTTCTGTTACTTTACCAACTTAATATATTATCACAGCCTTAAATAACTGATATATTATCACTCAGTCTCGTCATCAGAAATCTGACGTGTATATCCAAGAACTAAGGTGAAGATGTCAGCAGGCTACTCCTTCTGTAGCAATCAGGAGACAATCTATTCCCTCTGTTGTACAGCACCTGCCTTCGTTCTGAGGCATGTGATCCATTCTCTAACACCAAACTCAATGGTCTATCCTTATCTAAACTTCCAATTTCCCACCTTGTTTTTATCTTATAATCACCCTTGTTATTAAGTTACAGCTAACAAGATAATCCATGGAACTCTCCTCACCTCAAGGCCAGCTGATCAGCAATTCTATCTGCAACCAAAAATGCTCAGCCCCATCAAAAATTACTCAAATTAAATGAATAAATATGTTTTTTTCCTTTCTGTTATCCAACTAAAGTATGTTGTCTTAGAGAAATTAATGAGTGAATCACAACTTTGGCTGTCCCTCAACCATATTCCCTGTATGCAGTTACTGTAAGGGGAAAGAATGCTGAGAAGAATGTGCTAATCAGAGAGTCTAGAGAAACACAAGTTATAATATATTATATATAAACATATATATATGAAATAGATATGTAGATATAGTTATAAATGGAATTTATTGGAATGGGAATGGCTTACAGGCTGTGATTCAACTAGTCTAACAGTGAATGACTAACCATCAACAGAAGGTCCAAGAATCCAATAGTTATTAAGTTTAGGAGGTGAGATATTTCAGTCTGTATTCAGTATTTACTGGAATCCAGAAGGAATAGGCTTTGGTGTCAGTGAAGGAATGAACTTTCTAGCAAGAATGAGAGAGTGGGGTTGGGGATTTAGCTCAGTGGTAGAGCACTTGCCTAGGAAGCGCAAGGCCCTGGGTTGGTCCCAAGCTCCAAAAAAAGAACCAAAAAAAAAAAAAAAAAAAAGAATGAGAGCAAGCAGGAAAAGGAAATACTGTTCTGCTGGTACGGTCAAGGATGTATCTTCCCACCACAAAGATTTGTATTAGAAGAGGGTCTTTCCACTTCCAAGAATTTAATTTAAAAGAAATTCCTCACAGGTGTGCCTAATCATTTGCATCTTAGTTAATTCTAGATGTAGTCAAGTTGACAACCATGAATAGTCATCCCAAAGAGGGAACTTATTCTTCTGACACCCTGACTTCTGGCAGCATTTCTGCCCAGATTCTCTTTAACAGATGGTGGGTTCATGGTGTGCCCTAAAGCCTAGAAGTAACTTTTTCAGGGAAAAAAGAATTATTTGGGTTTATGATTAAAAATGTTCAATCTATCACAGGATAGAAAACATGGTCTGAGAACATTGCATTAGCATAAGCAGGAACTAGAGACAGAACAAGGAACTGTGAACTATGGATAATTTTCAAAGGCATGGCCATTGGCCTTCTTTTTCCATCCTTTAAAGAATACATTGTCTTCCATGATAGTGACAAGAACTGAGTGAAGTGTTCAAATCATAACCTTCAGAGGATATCTCAGATGCCAACCATAAGATTATATAACACCAGAAGGGAGCATGTGTCATGAAGTCTGATCAGGCCCTACCATCATTTTACATCAGAGAAAGGCTGCTTTTCATAAGCTAAATAACAACTTCCCACAGACCTTAAATATCAGCATCCCACTGGCCACATTCTGTCCTTTCTTGCCTGCACAGTGTTCTCTATCCTGTTTTCATTATTACTTAGACAGCATAATATACCAGTGTGCTTTCTACTTTTAGACTTTTAAAACCCTTTGACATCAGTTGTGGCTCTGGAATATTAGCCACCAACATCCTTGTCACACAACTGATGCTACGAGAACAGAGCAGTGGGAACACTTAGAAACTTTGGAAGAACAACAATATCAAGCAACCAGACCCCACAGAGCTCCCAATGACTAAACCACCAACCAAAGAGTACACACATGGAGGGACCCATGGCTACAGATGCATAAGTAGCAGAGGATGGCATTGTCTGGCATCAATAGGAGGGGAGGCCCTTGGTCCTCTGAAGGCTTGATACCCCAGTGTAGGGGAATACCAGGGCAGTGAGGCAGGAGTGGGTAGGTGGGGGAGCACATTCATAGAAGCAGGAGGGAGAGGGATGGGATGGGGGTTTGTGGAGGGGAAACCAGGAAAGAAGATAACATTTGAAATGTAAATAAATAAAATATCCAATAAGAAGGAAACTTGCATATGCAAATGACCATGATTTAAATGACAAGAAGTAAAAGAAAGAAAAGCCAATGCAATTTGATTGACCTTTGTGTATTTTTAAAGGCAAAGGACAAATAACTTATTAATATTCTTTGCCCTCACCTCTAAGACAAATACAATTTAACGTTCTTCGGGAATATGGTACATGGCTTATGATAGGTATATAAAAGCCCACAGTCGTTTGCACAGCAAATGGTAAGTCCTAAATAAACGATGTAGCAAACACCATCACTAGTCATATTACTTTGCTAATATGGTAATCCATCCTTTCTGTTGTTTTTTAAAGAGAGGAAATTAAATCGAAAAGATTAATAAGATCTAACTCGATGTGTTTTTCTCCTGTGCTAAACTGTAAGCTTTATCAGTGAGTTTTCAACATATATCCCTTAATGCAATTTTTTGTTGCTTGGACCATGAGCAAACAAATCAACATAGCATTAATAATTAAGGAGAGATTATCACTTCTGCAACTACCTTCTTGGGAAACCGAAAGATTGAAAATTACCTCTAGCTTAATCTTTTAGAGAGCAGACATGCACACACACTTTTGCGTCTATATGCCTTGGTTTATAAATAAACTTCTGGCTGGTGTGATCCAATAAATCCAGATTCCATCACTATCATGTTTCTGCACTATTTCAGAGATGAACAGAAGTACTCCACATTAGGAAATTTCAAATCAGGCTGATTTTAGTTTTTAGCTCCTAGATCATGCAGGAAGATTTGGTCAGACCTGGGCCTACATTTTTGAAACGACATCACCTAGTATTAGAAGTGTTTTGTCACAGGCTTCTCAAATGCATATATAGTCACTCCATTAATAACTGTGAAGAGTTTGCAGTTTCAGGATTCTTTCACGTCAATTTTATCCATGCAAATTTGTGAATATCACCGAGCTACCAATTAATTAGTTGTTTACTTAGTCAAAATGGATAGTTTAATGCATCTGTGTAAGGATTGATTAAAGTGGCATACTTATGATGTTGCTAACCATTAGTAGCTAGAAAATAAATTTATCTATATTCCAAGTTACCTAATATGAGGCAGGTACTGAATAGTGTTCATTTTCTCTTAGCAAGAAGCTTACACATAGATTCATTACAAGTGTACATTAATAAGACAATATTTAGAATTTTAAATACAATTTACATATTGTTGAAAACTGCCAGCCTGTGCAGAGCTGAGATAAAGCCTCAAATAACATTTTGTTCTAATTTCGTTGGGGAGTGGAGACCAATGCTCTTGAGAGTTATGTTGTCAGATTCATAATATAAGAGTGAATTAATGCATTTTAGGAGGCTGTCACTTGCTCATGAATATAGCATTAAAGGAGTACATGATCTCTCTGTGGTGACTTGAGTGAAATGTTTCCCACAAACTCCCATATTTGCACTCCTGCTCTGCAGGTGCTGAAACTGTTTTGGGAGGCGGTATCCCCTTGCTACCAGGAGTACATCTACTGAATTATGTCCTACTACCAGTTCCTTCTCTGTTTGCGTGCACTTGGAGATGCAAACTCTCCACATCCTGCTCGCGACGCCATGCTTGCTGTTTACTTCCATGCCTTCCTGGTAACTATAAGCCCAAATAAACTCTTGTGAGTTGTCTTTGACAACAGTGCTTTAACATTTATAACATATATCCCTGGATTCCATCCTGGGATATGCATACATTTAGACAGATACAGTGGCTCAATACTGACTGAAAAAAAGAAGGGGATTAGGGAGTAGAATCAAGACTTTAAGGTCCCCTGCTACTACACAACTAAGTAGCTTTGCCAAGGTCAGTCTCTAGCACGTGAAGCTGTGACTGAAAACTTATTATTCAAAGTCAGATTAAATGTGATATGCTGTTTAAAGACAAAGTACATTGAGCTGAACCTTTGATTATAGATTATAACCAATTAATGATATTAAAGTTGTTTCTCAATTACAAATAGTTCCCTTAGGGCTTAAGTTGTAGTTCAGTTTGGGGCAGAACAGTTGACTAGCATGTGCAGGGTCTTGCCTGTTTGTTAAATCTCTAAACAAAGAACAAATGAAATTTATTTTAAAAGTGGATTTTGACAATCCTCTTTTCACCTTGTTCAAATACTTCTCTATAGGATTTTTTTTTCTCTAATCACACTTACTCTAGGAATTATTTTCTCATACACTAAATCAAATAAAAGTGTTCCTGAAAGTCATGGAACCTTCCACAGATTTTATTGCTGTTGCTTCACTGAGTAAAGCTGGGTAAGTATTTGGAGACAGAAGATCCTGGTATTTTAGACTATGGACTCTGGAGTTCAATTTCATTTGATACCAGGTCACAGTATTTCTGTCACCTTAATGAAGAAGCTAAGTCTTCATCATCTTAATTTGTTTTCTCATTGGTGAAATGGGTCTTGAATTGCATTTCTCATGTCTTTAAATAAAATACTCTATCCAGCTATTCAGCTATATTTGCCTGGGATGATGATTCACTAAATGAATATTGATGACTCATGATCTTTTGTTTAACTACAACTACTACACTGGGATGCAAAATGGACGAACACATCTCTGTTACTAAAGCTTTCTGGGCTTACACAGGGATAAGAAATCCCTTAAAGGTACAAATGACACAAAACATAGTACTCTTGTTTTGATCATGACTATAAAGAGTGTGGGCTGATGAAGTGACTTAGTGCTTAAGATAACCAGCTGTTCTTAGAAAGTGTGCAGGTTCAGTTTGAAGTATCCACTTGGAAGTTCACAACCATCTGTATGTATCTCTACTGTCAGGGGATCCAAAGTCCTCTTCTGGCTTCCAGAGGCACTGAACTAACATGATACACACAGGTGCATGCAAGCAAATACTCTTACACATAAAATATAACTATAGATAGATTAGATAGATAGATAGATAGATAGATAGAGACAGACAGACAGACAGACAGACAGACAGACAGACAGATATTTAGCAATGGAAAATAGTGACCAAGAGAAAGAATAAAAGCTTTCCCGAGTCTTCTTAGTAATGTGATATAAAAGAGAAGGAAAAAATGAAATCAATGAAGCTTCTCAAAGGACTAAACTTCACTCTGCTTGCTGAAATATTCCAAGGCATAAATTTTGTCATTGCCTATTTACCAAGATTGATTTTATTAATTAATATTTCAAACCATTTGCTTTATTTAATAAGACAAAGTCAGCCCTACTGTATTTGAATTTTAGTTATAATTAATGATGGTATTATGAAAATTAATGATTTTTCCATTATCCATTATGACATCATCAGTACTAATGGCCTATTTACTGCTACTGTGCTGGTGGCAGCTAAAAAAATTAAAAAGTGCATTTAAAAAGGAAAGAAACAGCCAAAACAGTGGAATTTTTATGTCTGTAAAATTTTTTAAATTACAGAATATTTGATTCTGAGATCATCAAGCAAGCAATTTTAAACAAGAATCCACAATTTCAAAAGGCCATATATCATTCATTGAGGTAACATTAAACATATAACTGGCCTTATGTAAGGACACTATCTAAATGTATCTTTCTAGGCTAGTTTTCCACTGGGATATTTCTTCCATCTTTTGGGACTCTGTCCAAAGTCACGGGGAATGAATTTTATCATTTGCTCATTTTAGGACAAAGAAAACATTTAAGAAATAGTATGAAAATGAATTTCTATTTACATGTTTTGATTGCTTAATATCAACGGAACCTATGATACTAAAATCATAGGAAACTTTCATTGAAATCATCTGGATTCTGAGCCTATGGAAATTAGTGTTACTGAGGTGCCAAGAATCCTTACCTGTGAACCCTTCTGGATACTAACTGTCAGCACCCCCTCTGTCTAAGAGAGTTCCTATGCTAAGCACTTGGCTGTTCTAGCCCTGGGCTACTGCCTTTGTCTTCTACCCATCTATAAGTGAACATACTTTTGTAGCTGGGTGGTATTCTTTGCTATCAGAAGGAGTCCAACTTCTGCCCCCCAAAAACTGCTATTCTCTCCACAGAGCAGTTTTTATCAGTGGTTTCTAGCTGTGATGGCTTTTACTCCCTTACACAAATTGTTTTCTGCCTGTTTTTGTTGTTATTTTTTGATTATTGTTGTTGTTGATTCTGCCTAGATCCAAGAACTGATTCATATGTTGGCACAATAGGAACCCCCCTCCTAACATCATTGACTGAGTCAAGTTCTAAGTTATATGTGACTGAGTCCCCTTCAATTTTAATCACCAAGCAAACATCATTTCTCAGGAAATGGATGACTGTGGGCTTCAGTCACATATCCCTGGTCAGTGGGCTTTCCTATTACACTGTAGAAACAATATCACTCATCTATGGATAAATATAAAGGAAAAGTTATAGTCCTTAATATCATTCTAAATGATACCCTTGAAGAAAATAAAGCACTTTGCTTATTCATGGGGACCTTATCTGACAATCAGTATACTGATTTAAAAGATCCAGCCTCTCACCAGCCTCTAGGTGACATATTAAGCTTCTCAGAGCCCTCCTGCCTCAAAAATACAATAAGACTGATGAAGCCTCCATTGTAGGTTAGCAGAATATAGCCCAGAAAGCTTATCCGTGGATTAAATTTTAAGTGATACAATTCTAAGTAATTGAATAATAGAAATTGAGTTTTGAGATAGAAATGTCTGAAGCAATTGTTTTCTGTCCTACTTATCTAACAATTTTAGAAAATTCTACAAACCGTAGGGGAAGAAAGTTGCCTATCTTGTTCATTTCCGTTTGCATAAAAAGGAAGTCTTAGATATACAGTGTTCACTTACAGACAATCCTACTAGAGTCTTCTCAGGGACCTAGAGATACTTAGCATCATCACTTGCCTTCATTGCCTGTCAGGCGTGAGTAGCAGCCTATAAAGAAGATGCTACCTACCCCACCCCCACTTCTACTGCCTCTAACCCTTCTCCCTTTTTCTCACTCTTTCCCTCTCTGTGTCCCCATATGGTCCCCACTCTCTTTCTCTCTTTTTCTTCTCTGTCCTCCTTTTTCTGCCCTCATGGCTGGCTGGCTTCTACCCCTTCTCCATTTCCTCACCCACCTCCCTTCTTCCAAATAAACTTGCCTCTTTCCAGGGCTGTTTTATAACATGATGTCCCAGGGAGTCACCTTGGCATGGGCTCACCAAGTACCCCACTACCTCCACCAGCACTGGATTACACTCATAACATACAATACATATACACATACATAATAATATAATACATACATAAATACATAGCATAAAATGACAATTATAGTTACCTGATGAATATAACAGAATCAAATAAAGTATACATATGGAGTATTAAAAATACAGATGATATCCACCGTAAAAGGTACACTTGAGAATAACAATAATAAATATAATATAAATAATATTTTGAAAACAAGTTACTTTCTTACTTTGTTATTCAGATTTTTTATGAACGAATAATGTGACTGCTTGAAAGCAGTAAAAGCAGTTAATTGACCTCAATGACTTCATAGTTTTGATAGTCAAGAAGAGTACGATAATTTATGTTGTCAATCCAGGAATTAAAAGATATTTTCTCACTTTCGTCTTTCCTATTTCCCCTCCTTCTCACTGGCCTCCTGCATTTCTTTTTCTCTTTTCTTCTTCTTTTTCTCTCTCTGCTTCTCCCAAATCAACAGATAAATAAGATTTTGTTTTCTCAGCAACAACCTCCGAAATCTAAAAAAAATGTGTATTTAGAGGTGCAACCTCCTCCAGGGAGAAAAGGCAAGACAGTCAGATTGCTAACAAGAAAATTATAATGGATATTCATTAAGACAATAAATCTTGAGACCAACAGAGTTAATTAACTGTAGGGCTGTGAAAGGTATCCTGATTCCTGGTGGAGATGGGTCTAATCCCTGGGGACTCTAAAAGAAATGGCAGGTGCATTCCCAGTCTTCCAGGAGATTAAGCCCTTTGTAGCTACAGCCCCCCACAGGAACCCCCACAAACCCCTGTAGACAGGTTTAAGACAGATCAGTCATGTACAGCAACATTCCAAGCCCCTCCTCCACAGGTGAGGATGTGACCATGGGTCACATAGACTCAAGACAGATACAATGCCCTAAGCCGCCCTCTACAGGTGAGAACTTGACCACAGGTCACATAGACTCAAGACAGATCAGTCCTACAAGCAGGATCATGCCCCCAATATGTAGGTGAGGTCTTCCCAAACTCTCATGCCAAACCAATAGGAAGTACTTTCTGTCAGACACTGACCCATCCAAAAACTGTATTTAGAATTTGGTTCAGAAGGATTAATGGTGTGCAGGAATTATTCCATTGTCTGAGAACTTCTGTCATAAGAGCTGTAACATCACCTCTTCCACACCACAGCCTTCCACAGATTTGTGGCCATCAGTCACTTACAGGCAACATCCCAAGGCGCTTCACCGGTAGAGACTATGACCAAGGTCATGTAGGCTCAAGACAGATCTCCATTATAATGAGATGCTTAAAGGCCTGGAAGCTTAGTCAATGAAGCTCTCCTCCCTGCAAAAAGTATTTAATCTCATGCCCACTCTGAGAAGTGGGGTACAGTTTTACTCATCCACTTTCTGCCATGATAATAAATGCCTTGAAATTATGAACTGCCTCTTTTTATGAGATCCACCGTGGGGATTCCTCATGTTGCGGAAGACATGGAGATGTGGGCCCAGAACCCTGCAAATTATAGAATTAAATAAGTAACATTCTTTGCTTTGTATATTATGACCAATTAGTAAAGTATTTAACAAAGAAGAAATATAAAAGTAGTGATAGAAACAACATCAAGTGACATTTAAGGAAACTCCTCAGCAGAAATAAAAAAATGGGGACAGTTCAATATATTCACTATTTTGAAATAAGGGGGGTGGGACAAGAACTTGTTAGACCAAAATACTACATACAGAATGATCTACCTTTGAAAAGAAGAAAGTGCTTCCAAGCAAAGCTCAAACTGAGGAAACTCATCATTGCCAGACTGAAAGGGAAAGGGTGAAAGCAATTATGTTTACAAAACATGGAAAAACACTGTCTATGATAAACAATATGCACAGAGACAAAGGAGAAGTGGATAAGGTCGCCAAAGACCACCAAATCAAACAATAAAATAACTTGGAAAGGTAAACCGAAATCAACCAACGATGTCAAGGGCAGATTCTTCCTCGTTAATAATAAATGTGAGAGCCTACTCCATCCAGCAACCAGTGGAAAGAGATGCAGAAATCCACAGCCAAACATTAGATGGAGCACAGGCCGTCTTATGGAAGAGTTGGGGAAAGATTGAGGGATCCAAAGAGAAGACAGGGACTCCATAGGAACACCAACAGGGTCAACTAACCACCACTCTGGGGGCCTCCCAGGTACTGAATCAGCAACCAAAGAGAAAGCTCAGCTGGACCTAAGACCCATGCACTCATGTAGTCGATGTGCAGCTTAATCTTCATGCTGGTCCCTCAACAACTGGAGCAAGGGCTGTCACTGAATCTGTTGCCTGCCTGTGGATCCTATTCCCCATAACTGGGCTGCCTTGCCTGGGCTCAGTGGTAGAGGATGTGCCTAGTCCTGCAATGAACTGATGTGTAGGGTGAGTGAGGAAGATGATACCCAGAGTGGGGCTTCCTCTTCTCAGAGAAGAAGGGGTGGGGGAATTGGGGAAGAATCTGTAGAGGGGTACTTGGAGAAGGGGGGCTGGTACTGGGATATAAAGTGAATAAATAATTTTCTTAAAAACCCTTGAATGTCCATACTGAGGTACCCAAAAAGGAGGTATAAATGAACGAGGCAATGGTGGAAGATCAAACTGCACACAGTACGCAAAACTCACTTCAGTAATTCAAACACTTACAGACTAAAGCTACAGTGTGGGGAAAAGATAGCCCACACAAGTAAAAATGAAAGATAATCAAGACAGTTTATCCATACGTGAGATAATGTTGTCATTGGGAAACTGTAGAAAGACAGAGAGCCACTGCATTAATAAAAGGGTCATTTCAAGGGCATACCCCAGAAGGATTTCTCTTGGTTGACTAGAAAAGTGAGCAAAATATCCAGCGATTGTAGCCACTGCTAATGTGTTTCCAGCAGTTGCAGCTGTCTTCAGGCCAATAGAGCTGTGGTTACATTAATCATACACTGTCCTTGTACCATCACATCAGTCCCTGGCTCAAGACAGTTGAGGCATCAGAAAGGATTCAAATACCTGTAAATTAGGTAGTTTAATGCTCTCATGTTCCAAGGAATGTGTTTATTTATACACTAAAAACAAATTGGAAGGAGCATTTTAATACAAATGTATTATTAAAATTAATGTAGTCCTTCTTATGCTTAAATGTGCTTTAACCCTGCTCAGTACACGCCAGTCACCTCGAGGAGAGATGCTTCATCTTCATCTTCCTCGGTTACTTTTATTTATGGAAACTAATTTTCAAATATAGGTTGCTTACAATAAAGACTGTTAAAAAGGTCAACATAAAACTAACATTCTTAGTGGCATTTTATAGTTTCCACATATAACATTAACACTACATATATATATATATATATATAGTTTAAATTAATAAAGGTTAAAAATATCGACTATAATTTTGACTACAAGCAGAAGGCCTAAACAGAAGAGAAAATGTCATCAAAGAAACATGCATATTGTCTTCCTTGATGGTTAACTCATAGTTTCCAAAAATGCATCAGAGTCATTGAGGAAAGAAATAAAAGCACTCCTCAGTAGAATCACTTAACTAAGAGTCTAGATTTGAATTCTGTGCTTCCTGCGTCCTGCGTCCTGCCTCTTCTGTCACCTCTCTGTCTGTTGCCTGAGTCTGAATCTCTGCTTGCCGGAAGTCTGTCTTTGGGAATCTGTTAGACCCTGCGTCTATGTCCATTTCTATATGATTGTGTGTTTGTTGTATGAGCTTTGTGTGTGAGTGGTATACATTGTAGGAGCTGTATCTTTCCCAAGCAAAGGGCTTCCCTTTATGTTTTTAAACAATGCAGAAAGCAGCATCACACAGGAAAGAAATTAGATACTCTATAGAAATGTTTAATAGAGTTTTATAAGGAATAGGTCCCAGGCTCTAACTGACACCAATGGGCCCAGATAACGAGCATTATTGTTTATCAACTAATGTCTACAAATGGATGCTTTCAAGCTTTATGGTAGATTGTAGGAAGGTGTTTTCAACTTCTGAAATTGCTGCTTACAGCAAATGATACACACACATGATTGAGGAGTTTAGAAGAGCACGTGTTTTAAGATTAAAGCTCCACTTTAGCTTAAGCTGTGAACACTGATTATAAGGAAAGTAATTTTGGTTGCGACCTTGGGTTTCAGTCACTTAGAATGTAAAAAATAGGAATAAAAATATTTTCAGACTATTGTATCTTCACAAAGAAGGACGGGTTTATTTTGGGGGGGGGAGTGAATCAGCCGAATTAGTAAAGGTTGTAAGAAGATAATAGGGTGAATTCAATCACAATGTCCAAAACTGACAAAATGCTTTGAATAGTGACTATCATCATTAACAATGGTCAACAGACACTAGTACCCCAGGATTATTTGGGTCCCTCTGGTCTGCACCAGTGGGATTGCTTTTTGGCTGTTTAGACTTTCTTAAAATAATATGATTATCAGCTGAGAGTGCAGATTACAGTAGGACACTTCAGGTTGGTGTCAAAAGAGATCAAGCTATAAAAAGTCAAAGAACCAGAGCGATGGAGTTTGTATGTCTAATTAATGAGAAGAGAAATCTCTACCATGGTACACTGAGGTAAGATAAAGCCAGTCCAAGCATGTGTAGGTTTTCTCAGCTGCATCCTGTTGAGAAGAGTGGTAAAAAAAGATGAGAATTAGGCTCGATTAATTTGAGATTTTTCCAGGAAATGAAGAAGTAAATCTGGTTCTTTTTGCTATTCTGTGAGGGTGTCAGGTAGAGGCTCCCAGGGCTGTTTTCCTCAGAAGCTTTAAATATGGCAGAAATTCTACATCCGTATTATCATGTACTCATTAAATTTTTGTGAAGGTTTCTTTCTAATCTTGAACATGTCTAACCCCCTGAGTGGGTCAATTCTCCCTTTCACTGAAACCTCAATCATTTATAATTGTTCTCTAAGGTTGTTACATAGGTTTTTCAAAGAAAATTCAACAGATAATTCTTGTTACATAGCTGTGTTTTAAAAGTCAAGTAATAGCATCCACTTTTATAGCATTAACAATTAGCAGACCTTGTAGCTTTAGGTGTGATAAAAATGCTCTTGTAATCATTTCACAGCCACAGCTTTGTATAAGTATGATGTTAACATGTATAATAAAATTGGTGTCAAGGAAAAAGGGGTTCGATGCAGGCATTATTCATTGACAAATACAAAGGAAGAAATGTATTCAGTAAGTAAACAGAGAAACAAAGAGGTTCTTTATTCAATAGTCTAGATCCTGTTAATACTCCACATACATTTCTTGATTGATTGAAAATATATTTATTAAAGACAAGGCCACATCTTTGAAGTTGATAAAGATACTAAAATTTATCTCAATGGTCACAAAGTCAAAAAGCCTTGAATGACAGAAGAGTCAAAAATTATTGTAAAATGCCAGACACAATATGAAGCAAGCTAGAAAATATATATAAGGTATAAAGATGTACTTAATCTTTTACATATATATGAATATGTTGCTAACAATAATAGAAAAGAGATTATGAGAGAGGAAGAAATAGAATAATGCAAGACATATAACAAGTTGATCAAAAGTGAGTGACTGAGAAAGAAATTAGGTCAATAAAGAGGGGAACAGTTGAGAACAAAGGGGAAATAAAACATAAGTGTGAAGATATCATAATTGAACACTGTATGCTAAGCTAAAAGTTTATTTAAGATATTATTTGAAGGCTGATAAAATGGCTTATTCAAGGGATAACCTAAAATTTTACTTATTTATTTACATAAAATAGTATTCAAGAGATAATCTAATATTTTAATTAAAAATTATTTAAGGGATGATAAGATGTCTTAAGAGATGAGAGTGTTCTCCACCAAGACTGACAGAAATCTTCCCTAATTTCTGCATGGGAAGAGAGAATAGATTCCTGACTGTTGTGCTCTGACATCTTGATGTGCTCTGTGGTATGTCACACACCGAGACATACATACATACAGAGAGAGAGAGAGAGAGAGAGAGAGAGAGAGAGAGAGAGAGAGAGAGAGAGAGAGAGGAAATGAACAAACCTACCAGACTTTTTAACTAGGATAAAACAGCTATAATCATCTGGACAAAACCATCTAGTAAGGAAGGTAGGCTAACTGTTAGTAGATCTTCTCCTTGTCAAAACAGTTTTTAGAATAACTGAAAACTTTTTCTAAAAGTGTGTATTTATATAAGAATTTTTATATTTGACTTCTAATGAGTGTGCACACACTGACAACATTGACAAAAAAAAAGTATTTAGGACTCAAGTCATGAGTTTGCTACTGATCTAGTCTACTTGAGAGCAACTGAATCTCAAAGAAATAATTATGACTTACTCAGTGGAATCCCAAAAATATAAGTACCAAGTTAACTAGATTTTATAGATAATGTGTTTATCTTGATCAAGGAATATGCTCTATATTGCAAATTTTATCATAGAATCAATTCAGCAATTTATTAGAATCAATTCAGAAAATGTTATTAAATTATTCTGGCTCAACTTTGGTTGCCTAAATTTAATGTTTGTGTCCTGCAGAGTCTCTGTGTTTTATGATGATGACGCATGATAATGAGAGACAGAGATATTCCTATAAATTGTTCTCCATGTTTTCTTGAATCTCTAATTACATGTATCGGGAAGGCAGAAGAAAAGGTTTTGGGGTATATGCCTTGACCTTAAGTGCTTTTGATGCTAAAGCTCAGGGTAAGATAAGAGGTCTAATGACATATCTGTACTCAGGAAAGACTGAAGGCTAGGTTTCCCTGTGAATCCACGAAGGAGGCCCAGGAAACCCTTGAGCTTTACTTTTGGAGTGTTGACATTACATTAGGCAGCTTAGCAGTTACTTTTCTGGGCTTCTACCTGCTTCTCATGGCAGTGACTCTAATCCTCCTTGAAGGCCATAGTTAAACTCCAATTCCAGACAAATTCACTTTTCATCAAATTATCTTCATCTCTTGAGTAACTTACCAAAAGACATGCCAATGATTTCATGAGAAAGAAGAGAATCAGAGTCACATACATAAGCAAAGAAAATGTGAGGTATAGAGCCTATGTGTTTGCCAAAGGTACTCTATGGAGGTCTTCTGAGGAACAGAAACGAAACATGTCAGGACCTTTGAAATGTGATAGTTTCTCTCCCTTAGAATAATGAAT